>NW_022987564.1:8830334-9107834 GCF_902827165.1 Trematomus bernacchii | reverse complement strand
AATGCAGTAATTATTTCCAGGAGTATAAAAATAAAATCTATAATGTAATAAATAATAATTAATAATAATAGTTACCTTCCTTGTTCCTGTGGGGGGGGCATTAATGAGGGTCAGTGCTCGGTATTACAGCAACTTTGACTGACTTGTAAGGAGATAGTCAGTTCAATCTCTCTCACAAGCCGTATCAGGTTACCAATCTCACACATACACACCGACAGGCTTCTCAGATGACCACTCATTGAGAAGCAAAGGCAGGAGACACAATACTAACGTTGCGTAACGAAAAGAAAGAAATCACAGGTCTGTCTGCTTTGATGTCACCTGAGCAGCCAGAACTAATCAGGCTCTTCAGCGGATTTAAAATCACAAGGAGAAGTCTGAAAGGCTTACAGGAAGTGATACAAAAAAAAAATGTCTTCATGCCTACAGTCAGGAGGGATCATGCATTATTTTAGCCTATTGAGAACAGATTCTGAGACCAAACATAATGGCAAGCACACATCATACTGCAGCTCTATTAACAATACTTTAAACATACACTCATTCTTACGTCTTTGAGGAGCAGGGAAACAAGAAAGATGCTTTGATGATTATAGAAGTGATCTGACGGTAAGCTATACGTGGTTGGAATTGTAAAAACGGTAACTGCTGAGAATATGGTAGAAACATCGAAAGTGGCAAGCCTCAGGTAGTCACCGTATGGCTCAATGAATAAAACATTCACCGCCAAGGTAAGGGTTTTTTATTTCCACTGAGAACATATATTACAAAAAGAAAAATCTAGTAGGTAATAATATGGAATCCCACGCTGATTGTGGCCCAATTTGTAAATGGGGCAGCCTCGATGTTAGACTGACCATCTCATAGGTTAGTCTAAAACTTGTGTGTCTGCTTTTACCTTTTACTGTATATCTGTCTGTCAGCTGGAGTGTAAATCCAGATTGTCTGTTGTGTGGTGGGTCACATTTGATCAATCAGTGCCTAATAAAGCGGCTGGTAGCCAAACTGGTTTTCTATCTGCACAGAAAGAGAGAATATCAAAAGTAGTTAAACTCAGACGCTGCGCCAGCGCCACTGCAAAGCGAAAACAGAGTATCTTTGAACCCAAGAGAGATTTAAGAAAAAAGAAAGAGATAAAAAAAAATTCCAGTGGCATATCAGGGTGGGGTGTTAACAGAGAGAATGAATAAAAGAAAGAGACGCAACACAAAAGAAGAACCACAGTAGAGGCAGAGTGTGATAAAAGAAACTCGTCTCTCTTTCACTTTTTCTAAGATCTTCAAAGGCTAATGTTGCACTCCTGAGACGCTGCTACCAACACAGGTGGGACGCACACAAATACACACTAGTACACCCTGCTGGGAGACAAGCTCTGTGCTACCCTCCTCTGAACCAAAGTAATGATACACTAGAAACTCTGACAGACAGATGAAGGCAGAGTAGGAGGCTGAGTAAGACGGAGAACAAAAACACAAAAGGAAAAGAGGAAGGAATTAGACAAACTGTATTAGAGACATGTGTAGGGAGAAACGCTGCAGGCTACTAGTCAAATATGTTTGCAAAAACAGCATACATCATGTGCAGTTAGCACAAATCAAAGCAGATAAAAGCCCTAAACTCACACTATGATGTAATCAATCTAATGTTAATAGCATTCAGATTCAAATAACACTGCTCTTGTCAATGATTGCAACCATGAACTCGTGCCAATGACATCTTTACTTACATTGTTATGATCAAAGTCATTTCTGTTATTCTTCAACGAAACATTACAGTAATAAAGGTAGTGTGAAAAAGAAACCTGCACTCCCCAGACAGCCCATAAAGGTTGATTTTTGTTCTCCTCACCTTTGCCCTGGTAAAATATTCACAGCCATCACTAACATCTCAGTTTTTCTTCTCACTGCATGGAGGATGTGTCGGCAGCTAAAACTGTGTGCAGTACACGGCTTTATCGCCAATCTGCACGGCTGATAAAGTTGGACTCATTATTTGCCGTGTAGGGCTGCTTGGTCTGGGGAAATAATATTACTGCACGCCTTGTTAACTGTGTTTCTCTTTCGTTTTTTTCACCCACCCTCATTTTGTCTTTGTCGTCGTCTTTCTCTGTCTTCCCCCCCCCCCCCCCAGACTCAGTTTACTCATGTGCGCCTGTTGCAAACACTGAATCCACTTGTCAAATGAGCACTCGAATGATGTTTTACACGCAGCTCAATTCTACGCTCAATTGGTTAACTGACAGAGCGTTAGCGTCTGTGCGCACTCTGATTTTCGATGGCAACAAGTATGTAGATGTGCAGCACGTCTTGGAAGTTACTGCACACATGTAAACAAAACTGAAGATGCTAGGATGTTTTATGTTTCTGGCGGCAGCAGATTTCAAAAACCTGCCTGTGTATAAAAGAGTATGCTTACTAAAATAGTACAAACAGCGGGAACAGAAACCTGTCTACTATGTTTTTCTTACATCAATAAAGGGCGTCATATTCCTTTAAGAGTGTGGGTTTCTTACGGCAGTCACACACTGAGCCACGTCTATTAATAACCCAGCTGTTTTTGAGGAGTTGCTACATTTACATGGGCACTGTGCATAAACACACACATGCATTGATGTCAGCACACAGACACACACACACACACACACATCAGCACTCCAACTGATCTAGAGGGAGCATTTGTTTCCTGCTGTATGTTGTTGAGTGGTTTGACATCACTGACAGTACATTAGGGATCCCTGAAATGATATCAGATATTTTCCAACTATGTCTGGCCATACTAATATACCCACATGTATTTTCCACCTAATTGCAGAGTATATAAACTCTCCCCTGTAGCAGAATTATCATATTACAAATATATACTGCTTCTAGGAATACTACTGATGCTAGCAAACATTTTCTATCACCATTCCACATCAAAAGCTTAATAAGTCATGGTACCTTTCACACAGACATGTTCACAGAAATGCCAGCCAGCTTCTCTTAAATCTTTATGTGAGTATGTGAAGCTACAAAAGGTCTTTTGACATGTCACAGTAGGAAATCATAAAATCGATACTGGCTCAATTCCATTTAGCTGCTTCACTTTTATATTGTGAGTGTTGGCTCACCGTCACACTGGGACATTATTAATGTTATTAGTAAGACCTGTGCTTCTCCTACCGTGACTAATCAAACTGTCTGCTGCAAAAAGAAATGTGTTCTTGTGACATTTTATGCTTGCCTATACATCACAACTATTCGCTATTTGAAACCACATCCACCGTGCGTGACTTTAATAAAAAATAAATACTTTGTAAAACCTTTTAGAGAACCTGGTTAGTGTTGTAATAGACTGACAACGTGTAATGTATTGGAGTGTGCGTGTGCGCGTGTGCGTGTGTGTGTGTGTGTGTGTGTGTGTGTGTGTGTGTGTGTGTGAGATGACATCATTACTATGACTGGGCACGGGCTGATGGAAGGTCATTATGGCTTGCTGCCATGAGCCTTTAGACATGTGTGTGTGTGTGTGTGAGAGAGTGTGTGAGTGTACATTCTGTCCTCTTCTTTGGGTAAGTGTATTTTATTGACTTCATAAACATAATGCACGCCCAGGCAGTATCACTCATCCTCTGCATGAAAAGTCAACACAACATTAATGCCCCGTAAAAGTCTGTCTTTTTATATCCCTCTTTCCACTTCCTCTTTTTCACTCCCTTTCTGTAACATCCCCCGTTTCTTTCACCATCTCCACTTGCATCCTACACTACAGGACATTCCTTTCTCAATTCTTTCCTACTCCCTTTCCTAAGTAAGAAAAAAACATCAAAGACAACATTAATCTCTCCCATCTTCACCGACAAATGTTGTTAATTTTCTAAAGTCTAGTTACTTTAACAAATAATATGACCTAATGTACAAGCATTTTTCTACAGATGTTGAAAGAGAACAGCGTCATCTTCTTCGTTCTCATTTAAACTCCCCCCACTGAGCTCTAGTCTAAATGTTTCCTTTCATTTCTCCCCCTCAGCATAAATGACTCCCTCTCCTCCTCTTTTTCCAATCACTCCCTTTTCACGTCTCCCATCGTCCTTCCTCACAACTTCTTCCCTCCATCCCTTTCCTGCCTCCACCCTCACTGTCCTTCACCCTCACTGTCCTTCACCCTCACTGTCCTTCACCCTCACTGTCCTTCACCCTCACTGTCCTTCACCCCATGTATCTGCCCATCACACCTTCCATCTAACCAGGCTTCCTTCACTGTCTGTCATTTGGTAGGTAGGTGAGGTGTGTGTGTGTGTGTGTGTGTGTGTGTGTGTGTGTGTGTGTGTGTGTGTGTGTGTGTGTGTGTGTGTGTGTGTGTGTGTGGGATTCCGCATTTCGCTCTCTGCTCACTGTCTCATTACATCATCACATGGTGCTCGGGGCTCGCTTCATTACACACACAGAGACACACACTTTACATCCACAAGCTGGAGTACACACACAGTTAATGTGTGTTAACTGCAGCTCTGTGTGTGTAATGAATGCAGTCGTGTGTACGTGTCAGTGTGGAGATACTGTAATGAAGTCATATGATTGCAGGGGCACACTGCTTGACTCTCAAAGAGCTTTTATAATATCTTTTCAATACGACTCCTCAGGCAGGAGAAAGAAAGATGGAAATTAAAACGAAGCAAGACAAAGTAAGCTTGAGGAAGCGAGATAGAGATGGAGAAAGAGAAAGATCGTAGTATATGATGAGGATGGCCCTTTTACATGGTTATGGAAAGAAAGACATGAGAGGCACAGACAGACAGAAGGTTAACAAAGGGAAGCGTAGATAAAACAGATAAGCCAAAGCACACAGGTGAGTCAAAGACTGACAGAAAAATAGACAAAAGCACGAGCAAGTGAGCAACGGAGAGTTAGCTCATCCTGTCCAGGTTTCTGTGTGCTGCTGATAGATTCACTGACAAGACCACGGCACACACTATCTAACTTTATACATTCAATTAGTTTTATTGTTTTCGTATATCAAAAATTATCTAAAAGTAACCTTTTTCCAGATGGAAACACAAGTAAAGCTCATTGTGCCTACTCTTCTTACGTAATAAAGCCTTACCCTAACTTGATCCAACAATCTGTGAAACAAAACACACAAATACGATATACTAAAGATAGTATCAGTCTTTTCAGTGCTAGTCAAAATAAAGTAAAAATAAAGAGACACAATTTAAAGTGGACCTATCATGCTATATTTTAATAATATATTGCAGGGCCATACCTATATAAAACATGTCTGTGAAGTTGTTTTTTTTAAATACCAAACAGATCATGCATTTTAGCCATGCCTCATTTCGCTCTATTTGCTCTTTTCCAGCCCTGTTTTTGCAAGGGCTGATTCTGTGAGAAGTCTTCTTCGCTGCTTTTGTGGCAGACTACAGCGCCACTTACAGGCCTGGCATATGTACTACAGCGTCTCCAGCGCTTTCGAGCGGCAATGGCCGTGGCCGTGGCCCAACCCCCCATTCCCCTGATAGGTGGAGAGTTGCCCATATAGGCGGAGCTCCCTGTTTCTGACGTCAGAACAATTTCAAATCTGTATCGGCTCCGTTGCAGCCCCGTTTTTAGAGATTTGGGTATGGAGGAAAAGAGAGAGGGTTGTGTTTTCTGACACTTGGTGAGTTCCCTGACACACCGGGCACACATATTCATGTATAAAAGACGTACAAAAGTGCATTTAGCATGATAGGTCCCCTTTAACCAGAGACAGTCATTTTTCACTCTGACTTTAACAAATGTGAGTTCATGCTTGTGCGCTCGCATGGTGACTTACTATGTTTGAGTGACTGGACTAAATCGTTCAATAAAGGCAATACAGGTGTAATGCTTGCTAACAAAGGTCAGTAAAAAAGAAAGAAAGAAAGATATATATATACAGTATGTGTGTGTTTTTTTATCATACCAAATAAAATAAAAAACGTGTTTGTCTCACTGCAAATGGATAGCGTTATGGATAAAGCTTAGTAACTGAGTGAATATGTGTGTCTGTCTGACACAGCTGTCTGACTCACTGCACAGCTGGGTGACATGCAGAAAGACAAATTGATTATCTATCTCACCGGCTGGCTGTCCAGTTATTGAACATCTGTCATCATCTGGTTCAGTGAAAGTTTGCTGACTGAAATCATGAATGGCATGGGGGCTCACTGACTGACACCTGGATCAGTGAAGAGCCCGGTGACTAACAGGCTGGTTGGCAGAGAGGCTCATACAGTGCGAGCAAACCATCAACATCTTCCCTTTCTGAATGACTGAGTGTGTTGCTTCTCCACGCACAGGGAGGGGGCCTGTTGCTCTCTGCTGTTATACAATACGTATTGTATAACAACTGGCAGTGTGTGGGCGGCTCCCGCCATCTGGAGAGATGCAACCCCTGCCAGGCCTGACACTACACACTGCATGTGTGAATCTGCTTTTGTGAGTTTGTGTTTGTGTCTACCCTGCAGCTGCAAATAGCTCCAGCGTCATCTACAGTAGTCAGGTTCCCGGGTTCATGTACATAGAAGAATTGGGAGGGATGAAACCCTCTTGTAATGGTCACACATGCAGAGCACACAGCACACACAGTGAAATTTGGCCTCTGCATTTAACCCATCCTAGTACCAGGAGTCTAGTACTAGGAGCAATGACATGACGAAATTAAAGGGGGATCATTTAATGCGATCCTGTATAATGCATGTTTACTCAGTATTTAAAGACTGGTTCTATGTTGTTTATTGTAATAAAAGCTACAAATAAGTCAAAATAGTCTACTTGCATTGACAATTGTTCACATATACTGGGATTCTTCATCCTATGAGGCCAACATTGTCCTCTGAGGGTTTGACAGCAGACAACAGGAAGTCCAGACATCATTACCTGGCTTAGCAGGAGCCAAAGTTTCACTGTTAGTTACACTCACACACACACAGTAAATAGGATGCTGAGAGAATCCACTCCAGCATTTACAAGCCAACGCTCAATAGTTATCTGTTGCTATGGAGAGGAAAAGCATGGCTTTCCAGTCTATTTTAAGATTACCTTTTTTTTCACTGCATACATCAGAGTCAAACAAACTGTGATAGCAGGCATTGACAATACACTGTATGTATCAACTGTTTTTTAATTAGCACAGACTTCATTATTTGCCATCCCTGCTGCTACTGTTCTGTAACTAGTTAGTGTACAACAAAGTTAGTAGACTTCTCAGTGCAAATCAAGGCTGGAACATGTCTTAATTAGATCAACTTGTCTACATTAAGACGACAGTAAAGCAATGATTTTGTTACATTAGAAATAACTATCCTCTACTGCATTCATGTTGTGTACAGAAACATTAGGGAACAATGTGCACCTGCTGTTACTGACTACTTTTAAATATCAAAGCTTTTAGTGATAAGTAACCCTACTGTATGTATAGTATTTTACATCTCAAACTACGACACTAAAGTGTTCTTTGGTTTACTTTTTTTCACTTGTGTTTTCACAGATTGACGGATTTGCATATCATGTTTAAGTAAATGCATGAGTGTGTTTCAATGTTTGAAGGTGAACGTGTAAAGCTGGCTACACACCAACCCGATTTTGGGAGTCAGAGGCCGTCAGAGGCAGTCGAGCATTTGCTGCGCCCTACTCAGGTTGGTGTGTCCCGCACCGTCGTCTCTTTACGGCACCTTTTCACACCTCCCGCGGCCTCCCACGGAGAAAGTCGGCCCAAGCAATCACTCTGATTGGTTGTTCACACTACCGCTGCCTGCTGGTAAGGGCAGTTCAGTCAGACAACTCACGTGTTCCTTTAATATGTTTATTATAGAAGCATATAGTTTGAGTTTGGCGTCTAGGCTCGGGCCTCATCACTCCACAGATTTACAAAGAACATTGAGTGATGATTAGATAACTATCCCCCGAGCCTACAGGTGGAAGCTGGGGTGGAGCTGGGGTGGTGGTGGGTCAGGCAAGCAGCAGCAACATGAAACACAGCAGCAGAAACATGAACATGAACGCAGCAATAGCAAGTGAACGCAGCAGCAGGAACATGAACGCAGCAGTAGCAAGTGAACGCAGCAGTGGCAAGTGAACGCAGCAGTGGCAGCAGCAGCATAGCGAGCCAGAGGCAGGAAGACCTGGCAGCTTAAATAGAGCGGCATGTTTAGGAGAATGTGTTTGGTTGGTTGTAAGAGGGTCGAGGTGCGTCACGTGTTAATGTATCATTGGTGCTGGAGTTGACTGCCTGAACTAGCTCGCAAGGCTTCGCCCCATTTATTGCCACTCGTCGACTGAAGTATTTGCGGTGTGTTCGTAGGCGGGCGGCGTAGGCGGGTGGCGTAGGCGGGTGGCGTAGGCGGCCGGCGCAGGCGGGCGGCGTAGCCGACGCAGGCGACGTAGCTGACGTAAAAGTCGGGACGCCTTCGGTACGCGTTCTTTGGTCTCAGGTGGGTGTGTAGCGGCCTTTAGAGCCTCACAGTTAGCGAGGTGCTACCTTGCCTCTGTTCTTAGCAGACTTCACACCTCAAGAGGAAGTCACCGGTGCGCACATCCTGCCCGCTGGAATAAGGGATCCCATCACCTATAACTCATTAATAATCAAATGATTTCCTGAATGTGAAACTGTTTCTGACACTCTAAAGCAGGGGTCTCCAACCTTTCTTCATCTGAGAGCTACTTTCAAAAAATGAAAGTGGCCAAGAGCTACTTGCATCACATCGCTTACATTTATTCACATAGCCCTCATCAGTTGAATTAAGCTATACTTTTGTACACGTGTGAAATTGCAATACCTAAAGCTTATCAAAAATCTTAACTTCACATCAAGGTCCAAGAAAACGAAGATTTCTCACATATTATTATGGCCCACGTAATAAGTACATCACTTAACATTCACATAAGTGTCCTTAATCACCACCTTACAAGCATTTCACTCTTTTGTTAGTGAGATGAATGGCACTGGCAGTCCACCATACAGGTGTATGCTGGAGTGTACCCATTAGGTTCACTCTAATAGAGTCATTTAAATGTTCTTCAGTCAGTCTTGTTCTGTATTTAGATTTCATTCATGTCAGAAAAAGCTGCTTCACAAAGGTATGTAGAACAGAACCAAATAAAGCAGACATTTTCAGTGCTGCTTGGTGAATGTTCTATAGTTTTCGGGGTCTACAAGGCTCCAGAAATGTTGTGAGTTTTGCTGAGACTTAAGCTGAACATTATTTTGGAGATCTCCACAGGATTGACACTGAACAGTTGTTCAGCCATCTTTTTCTTCTTCTTCTTCGTCTTGACATTAAATTATAAACCATAATAAATCAATTGTATAGGTCTAGCCTCCCTATATCTGTGTGTGAAAATGGTTCCATCCTCAAAAACAAAAGACTAATGCTTCTGCAGTCTAGCTGCAGCTTCTAGCTACGGTCTTCTGTTAAAAAAAAGACACTGAATGTCCTGAATGTGGCATCACACACATGACTTAAGTCTGAACACAGCAGACAACAGGAGTATTTACAACAGTATTATAAAAACAAAAATAGTGCATTTGGGTGCACACTTACATTCTCTGTCTTACTGTTACATAAATCCCATGAATGTATGAGATTAGGTTAGCTTCATCATATCTCAATCAGTGATTAAGTGAATAATAAAGTTTCTATCGGGTCACTATCAGCCTGTCACTCATTATTTTCAGGGAGGGGGCGGGGTTTGGAGGAACGGAGAGGAGACGGTGATCGCGGAAGCTTTATTCCTGCCTTCACAAACTTTACACAAGTATTTATCAACTGAAAATAGCAAGAGGACATTCATACTCTGCAATCCAAGACTTGATTAAATCCACCAAAAACCTGACATGACGATAACGAGTGTTTTTGAAAAACACAAATCCCTCCCTGTGTGTCTCTGAGCCGCAGCGACAGGGCCTGATTCAGAGCGGGTCATTCTGCTGTTGGTTCTGGACTGGTGTTGGTGGAGAAAGCAGACTGCTCCGTGTGTGGTGTCGCTGTGCTGCTGTCACGTCTGTTCCTAGATCTCTGCGTCACCGACCATTTGATATTCGTGTGACAGAAACAATTCTAAAATAAAAAAACGTTATTGTCCAGCCGCGGCCGAAAAATCAATAAGCAACCTTACTACGCAATAATCGATAATCGAGCGGCGAGCTACTGAAAAGCTGCCCGCGAGCTACCGGTAGCTCGCGATCGACGTGTTGGAGAGCCCTGCTCTAAAGGCTTGAGTGTTCCTTGGGTTTATTAGAGTAAATAAGTTTAACTTTCCACTACTTTCCAATCCAAGTTTTATGGGAACCAGTGTGGTTAGAGACCTGGACAGGAAATCAGAGCATTTAAAAAAAGAAATAGGTTAGGTTTTCGCGGTTTATAAAGCTGTAACAATAATAAAAATGCATGTTTTTTTTTTTAAATCCACAGTTCAGGTGTAAGATTTTATATTTAACAGATAACAATGCAAATAAAAGGCACGGTTAAACTATAAAAAGCTCTACACACGAATAACAACTTGTATGTTCTAATTTAGGGTTATGTTAGATCTTTGAAATATCCTGACCAATAAGATATTCTTCCTGCCATGTTAAACATTTTGAATAAAACTGTGTTTGTCTCCAGCCCTTTTAAATGTATAGAAATAAACCCAACTCCACAATACATATGTTACAGTAAGTGTTGACTTAGCAAAAGCAGCTTTTCCAGATCTTTCACAAATGAAAATGGCGGCAATAATGTACGCAACATACAATATATTATAATAAATAACAACATTGAAGTGTCTGATCAAGCACTTTTTTGTTAACTACTTTTTATATTTAGCACTTCTCCACCATGGTCACATTTTCACTGGTACTGAGCTTTGGCAGTCATTTAGTAGAAGTCACACAAGCACTCTTCAGATGAATGAAATGCCAGTAAGTGAATGAGTGTCTTGAGCCGAGGACAAGCTGTTCATTAGAGGCAGGCCAAGTTCACAGTTCATAATTCAAGAGTTATAATCATTCATGGATTCCTGAATTCATTGAGCTCATGGTAAGTGTACACATGGCCAGTTACTGATCATGGAAACTAAAGTCTGGGCAACACCCAGGCCTGAGTTCAGCACACAGGAAGACCACCACTGCCGTTACGTCATGTTTCATCCTCACTATTTCCCCTTTCTCCCTAGCCCCAAACAGGAAATAGTTCTTACACGAGTCCCCGGGGCCTGTGTAATGTGATCTGTACTGTACATGTGTGTTCAAGTGTGTGTATATACACGTGTGCATGCCTTTCAATCTGCTCTTATTTAAAGCCTCTGTGCAGAGACACACACAGTCATACACACACAGGTCTGAAGAGGTTATGGGAAAGAGTCTTTGGCTGCAATCCTACATGGGAGGGAGTGAAAGAGCAAGGGAAAAAAACTAGAAAAAGCAAGAAATAGAAAGATAACAGGCTGTAGAACATGCATACGTGTACAAAAGCTGGAAACATACCATTCATGTTTTCATATCTGTTGAAAGGCACATTCTGTTATGGTCTCACAATTGAAAATCAGGCTCTCTTGGATTAGATTTGACTAGAGAAGATCTTTACTGTGGAGACCGGGCCAATGGAAAAATACCAGGGAGGGGCCTCATAAATAACTGGACCAATGACAGCTCATATCAATACTAAAGAGCAGAGAAGACAGAGGAAGCCGTTTTGGAGAAACAGAAAAGACATGAAGGATAGAGATGGAGAGGGATAAGAACACTTGTTTCATAGCAGCAATCCAGAGAAAAAGTCAAGACTCTGTTGGTCTTCAATTTGGTTTCTATGATTTTTGTTAAGACACAAATCTTCACATTGCCTCAAAAGGTAGAGGTTTAGTGATACTTAGCACTGCAGCTAGTAATTGTTTTACCAATCAACTACTTTTTTTTGATGAATCAATAAAAGAATGTTGTAAATAAAGTCCTAAACAAAATAAAAAATTGATCTTTCTTAAAGTTGATGTCAGCAAATCACTTTATGTTGTGCTAAAACAGTCAAATATATTCAGTTTCCTATCATATTTAAGTAGCTGGACCATGTTTTTTTACTAGAATGTAATCAACGAAACGTCACTCATAAATTATCTGAGTGCAAACCTTCCTTCGTATCCATCTTGGCTGTCAAATCTGTCTTTTTTTTTTCTTTGAAAGCTGGAACATCAAGACACAACCGTTGCCATTTGACATGCTCAACATAGCACACATTCCCTGAAGAGTGGTTATTAGTGCTCCAGTCATCAAGTCCTGTCACTGAAACAGGATTGACGCCTGTCTCCCTGCCAACATTAAACATCTACCCCACTCGAATATTAAATTCAATTGGCTCCAGAATTTTGATACATGAGACCAAAATCTATACAAACAAAAAGCTCAACTAACAGCCAGTCGTCCCTCTCACATCCATCCTCTCTCTGGGACGTTTATCTGAGGTCTGTGTGACAGGCAGGGGGGGGCATGAGAGGGCACAGCCGCTGTCAGCGATAAGCCCTGGGTGATAAACGACAAATCGAGGGGGGGGGGGGGGATATGTGTTCAAGTATTTTCCCACTGGTTCCTACTTGTCTGTAACAGCTGATCAGTCATTAGTGGGTGGTATATGGTGTAGTAATCTGACCTGTGATGAGTCTGTTGGGATAGACTGCATGTACAGTATGTGTGTTTTACAGGCAGCATACTGTATTTAATTATGCCTTCAGTCTCACATTACCAACTCTCTCCTTCTTGGTATTCAAACAGTGTGAGTCAAAGTTTGAAACAACCCTTTGTTTATGAATTTGATACTCTGGTGAGAAAAGTCAATAGTTCACTCTGAAGTAGAGTCAGCTTGGAGCATGTTTTATAAGCCACTTCTGTACATTTGTTTTTAGATGTGGTCCATTATTTATACAAAGAGACAGTGTTGTAGATTGTTTTCTTATTAACTCATTGAGGGAAGCGATAACACACATGTGATTTCCATTTAACCATTGTGGACAAGAGGTGCTAACATTCCATGAAGACTGTCTTAATCTGCTTATGAAGGTCTTGTTTAAAATTATAAAACAGTTAAATAAGTTGACCTTTTGAAGACATTTTTTGTGATGTAGTAATTCTGACTTAGTAAGTAAACATTTATTTTAAGTTCCCTTTACTGGCAAAGCTGGCCATTTATGTTAGTAGGAAACACAAGATGCTCTGAAATAAAAAATATATCAACGCTACGGACGCACCAAGCAAGGGTTCCCGGCAAGGCAGCAGCGATAACGATACCTTGGCACTAGGTATCTGACATTATCGAGTGCAGATCCAATACCATAACGATTCAACAGATTGACCCCATTGTCACCTATACCCAATCCAGCTATTTGAATCAGTATTGGCTGCATATCTTATATCTTTTTGGATTGGTGCATCTCTTATCAACACCAAATAACATCGAAGGTGCTCTGTCCTCTAGAAATAATCATGATAGTGTAACATGTTTGCATCGAGATAGAGTAGACCATTTTCCAGCATACTGTAATTAAATACTAAAGCACTTTTTAAATCGCCTTCGGTATTTGCTTTTTGCAGAGCGGGGTGAAGCGTTGTGAAAGAATACTCCAGTGACGATGCACAGCAGTAAATAATGTCTCAATACACAAGAGGTTTTAGACACAGGAAAAGCAGGTTGTAATATGGGCCAAATCCTTCCCCAAGGACAACACTGGATTAACCAACATCACTCAAATCACACAAATGCACACGCACAGTGAACCAGTGGTCTACAAATCAATCTGACCGCTTATCTAATAGAGGAGAATAAAAGAGGGAAGCGAAGGAAGGAAGAGAAGAGTGTGTGAGAAAGAGGAATGGAGAGAAAAATGAGTTCTAAAGAGGGAGAGAGGCGCGAGAGATGAAGAGGGAGCAGAGAAAGAGGACAGGCGTTTCAATAATTCACAAACTTCATTTAGAATAGAATCAGTGCCCAAACTGGACCCGTGTGTCCTCAACACATCGCACGTCATCCTCGCTCGCAAACCCTCTGTACTCTCGCTTTCTCTGGAAGTGTGTGTGCAAGAGCTCACAGAAAGATCCATGGTTATAGTGTGAGTGTGTGTGCATGGGTGTCTGAGTGCAGCTTTAGAGTCTGGCGTACATGGACTTCTATTAAAGGAGTAATGTAGATTCATTAGTAGGGCTGGTGCAGTGAGAGGAGAGGGGAAAGGGCTGAGAAGCAGACTGCATTACATCTACATTTACTGTGGAATAACTTATTTTCTTTATTTCATTTGACAGAGATGTGATAGGATGATGTGCATGCACTATAACGCATAACACCTTCCATGAATTGAGCAGTTTTCGTCCAAAATGCAACAAAGATACTTCTTGTACGCTGTTCCCTGAAAGCAATTACTTGAAATGTCAAGCAGCTGACGATAACGAGCAGAAGAGTCTAACACATTTGTGGGTAAAGGTTGTACTGTATGAGACTAAACAGGCGGATCAATTGCACAAAAGAGATGGAATGACAAGAGAGAGCAAGCAACGCTAAAGGCATAAAGCAAGAGGAGGAGTGTGTGTGTGTGTGTGTGTGTGCAGCTACGACACATATTTGTATTGATTTACGTGTGTGTCTTCTGCTGTCATTCACGGTGAGGCGTATCTGTTATGTAATCCACACACACACACACACACACACACACACACACACACACACACACACACACACACACACACACACACACACACACACACACACACACACACACACACACACACACACACACACACACACACACACACACACACACACACACACACACACACACACACACACACACACACACACACACACACACACACACACACACACACACACACACACACACACACACACACACACACACACACACACACACACACACACACACACACACACACACACACACACACACACACACACACACACACACACACACACACACACACACACACACACACACACACACACACACACACACACACACACACACACACACACACACACACCTTCAAACAGCTCAGAGGTTATTCTCGAGTCGTGGTGAGAGAATTCTGCGTGGTGTCTAAGCACAATCAAGACAGGAGAGTATTTACCTCCTGCAGCACGTTCATAACCAACTAATTTAATTACTATAGTCTGCTACGCTCTCATTATCTTTTATACTAATGCTTACAATTATTTTGGATACAACCTATCAAAATCCATTTAATTATGCTTAGAATGATGTTTAAATAATTGTGTTGTTTTTTGCTTTGCACAGAAACGGTGACAACAAGCTTTATACAGTATTAATGGTAGTCTGATTTAGACACGCTTTTGATTGACTGTTCTTTTGTTATGTACCCAAACCCTTCTTTAACACGTATTTATGAATGTGACATGGTGGCAGATGTATCCTCCCTCCATGTGTGTGATTATGTAAGCTCTCACGCACCAGTCAACACAGCTTACTGTGATGTACAGTGGCAGGCTCATGGCATTGTGCTGCTCTGTGATGTGTACAGCACGTTCCCTATCTAAGGCTATCACAACACGGTATGAAGTCCCACCAGACCACTACTGAATTATTGCTGAGAGAGGCCCTGATGTAAAGATGCTCTCATGAAAGGTCTGGGGTTTTCAGTCCAACAAAAACAACTTTCAACGAGAGATGATACAAAATATGGAAAGGACGCGGATGATTTATTTGTGTGATTGTGCTAATGATGCCAAGTGAAGAATTTCTTGAGGTCATGTAAATTGTTTCGAGCAACAGTTACTGTACACTTTGACTTGGGAAGATAACTCGCGGGTCATGTGTACTGCTGAAATGAGTATCCTATCAATTGATAAGTCGATCATCACAAAAGTCTTTGTTTAATGGTAAATTATTTACCATTATGAGAACATTTTTAAGAAACAATCCCAAACATCTCAAATAAGAAGATATGCTGTTTTTATTTGTCATTATCACATATGATGTACTTACTTTGCTTTTGGACTGTTAGTTGGTCAACACAAGCTACTGTAATCAGCATTTTATTCAAGATCTTTGTGACATTTTATTTATAAAAAATAATAATTCATAATAAAACATTGTAACGAATGGAAATATATCCTTTAGGAATTTGTATGAGTGTGCCAACAAATGCTGTGAGTTTGAAAATCTCCCAGTTAGCCGTGTTGAATAATGTCTGCCGGCTATCACCCTGGATGATTCCATTAAAATCCCTCAGCCGAAGCCCCTCTGCTATTGTTATGCCATTGAGGAAGCCACAGGGTGCAATATCAGCCCCAAGTTCACTCTGTTCCCCCAAGTGAAGAGAAACTAGTTTGTCTCAATGGGCCATTAGCCCACACCTCTCCACACATAACAGGATCGAGGACAGGAGCATTAGAGGAGAGTATATCGAGACACTCGTAAGTGGACATCCATCAGCACTGTAGAACAGGCCGCTCGTAAAAATATGTGATGGCATGAAGGCTTGGTACATACAGCACTATGCAGAACAAGAATAATGGTGAGATATTTTCAGACGGCTAACCACGCAGGAAAACTTTAGTTTTACAGAAAAGAGAAAGTTCAGCTCTTAGAAGAACTACACAGAACTTAAAATATCCAGAAAATAATGTAAATAACATTGCTTGGCTGTTAGACAGGGTTTGTACATCACTCTCTTATACTGTCTTAATAGAACGTTTTTTTTTTTTTTTATCTCCTTGCCTTTTGTCAAGCCAACTTTAAAGTTTTTTTCAAAGTTTTGATCACAGAGGTTCAGAGGCAGGGATCGGAGCTAACTGCTTGAGTTTAATACCGAATTACACCTGCATGAACGTGACTAACACCGTTGCCAATTAGAAGAATCTCTCAGTGTCTGCTCAGCCGTGCTCACAACCTAAGAAGAGGACATTTAAATAGCATGAAACAGCCGAGGCTGCTAATGTCACAGTGCTGCTAACTATTAAAAGAGGGGGAGACAAGAGGAGAGCGCTGCAAAGTCACAACAAGGAGTTAGAGAGAGCCATGCGGAGAACAGCTGGAATAAAGACACAGTCAGCTGAAAGGGAGAAGACTGAAGCTAAATCTGACAAAGATGTGAAAAAGAGAAAAAGATAACCGGGGGGGGGGGGGGGAGACACAGAGCCGGAGAATCACACAGGGTGGAGAGCAAACAGTCTGTGGGTGGTCAGAAAGACGGCACTTTATCATACAGCTGTGTAGTAAAAGCAATAAGCTTTCTATAGGTCTCAGCATAAGGACTTCCCAGGCCCCACAAAGGCCATTCCCATTCATCTCACTAAAAGCTCAAGTTGCTGAACTGAGTTTGACTGCTCCTGGAGGAAAAGTGTTTGTCGCCATGAACCCCTGCCGTATGATCCATAAAATCATCTGAGGATAAGTGCCACCTTTATTGTTTCTTTTCAGCTGAGGTTAGCTTTTTTTCATGTCACCATTTTAAATGTAAAATGCATAACTTTGGTTATTTTTTCTAGAAATTTGACCTATGAGGATACTGTACAGTACAATGAAAAAAAGTATTTCCAACTCCAAACTGTTCAAAACTTTACCAATTACTATTCATATAAACATTTCAGCCAATTAAAGTGTAACATGACGTTCCATGTGTAACAGACTTGAAAAACATCAGTAAAGAATTGACAGGAAATGAGTAGTTCCAGGATTGTAATAGATGACCTCTGTGCCGTGAAATTACACAGGTAACTCGACTGACAGGAAAACCTGTAAATGATCTCCTATGCATGACTTCTCGGTGCTATCTGGAGGTAATTATCATCCTCTGATGTGTTCACTCCCGCCAGTTTCCACCCACCAGTCCCCCTTCAGTTCTTCCCCAATTTCTCTTCTCCATTGTCTCTCTCTCCGTGCACTTACACTAGAGGTGGGATTGCATTAAGCCGCGGTGAACGAGGGCATCCCCGGGGCTGCGCTAATGTACAGAACAGAGCGTACAGAGTAGTGAGTGTGAAGGAGAGCAGGGGAATGGTTGGAGTGTGTGTGTGTGTGGGGGCATCCATTACTTTAATCATTTTACCTCACTTGGAAAGGTGGCTCTGAAAGGAAAGAGGAGCGAGGAGACAGGGAGAGTTGAGTGGTGGGGAAAAAGCCTCTCGTGGCTGTTAGTAAATCTAAAGCGCAACTTCATTTTTCAATCTTTATTGCTTTCTTTCCAGAGCAGCTATACAATAACCAGAGACATTTCAGTGGTATATTAGTGTCCCTGTAGCGTGTTTCTAATATCCTTGAGGTTTCCTGAGACGTGCATTTTAGATGATAGCAATTATTAAGACCAGTCAAGGCTCTACAGCAAGCATTTCATATTAGTTACTTTTCAGGTCAGAACGCACAGACCATAAATCAAAGGTGCAAATTTTACAACCAACCGGTGAAATCCTACTTTGAATACAATGAAACCGATAAAAATGCCACACCAAAGCAATAAGTTGCTCTATGAAAACAATGAGGGATATATTTCAAAGCGGGGGCGGAGGACAGGGAATACCCTGAAGGAATAACAGCTAATGCAATCAGATCGCTCTGGCCAATTAGTCGGCGCTAGCCAAGCCAGAGATGATGTCAGTCATCATTACTCATTGCTTAATGCTATAAAGCAGAGAGGGAATCACGAGCAAACAAAGAAAGAGCAACAAAAGTGGGTCGGAGTTATGAAGGACGGTGGATTAATCGTCCTGAAAGCAGACAAGCAAGCTTATGTGAATAATGGCACCCACACAGAGCAGAAATACTCACACACACATTTCTTAAGTCCTTAAAGGGCCCATGTCATGCTTTTCCAGTTATTACCCGTCCCCTTGTGTGTTATGAAGGTTTTTATGCATGTAAACGGTGTGCAGAGTCACAAACCCTCAAAGTACACCCTGTAGCGAGTAAAACTAACTCAGAAAATACCTCCCCAAAACGCCTCGTTGGAGATTCGTCACTGATACGTCATTGTCCAATGTTTCTTCCGGGTACGGCTTAACGTCATGCGGTACCCGGAACCAAACGGACCAATCCGCGGAGCCGTTACGTTAAGGCCCCGCTGATTGGTCCAAATTGACCAATCCACGGACTTCCTCACACACACACACACACACTCAGTGCAGGCAGCTCTGCTGATTTCTCCTACCTGTGCAGGCTGATAACAGACAGTTGGGATCGCGGCGAAATTCTCTCTGCAGACCCATTCTCACAGCGTTTATCAAGCCACACTTATTGTTTTTACTTCGGCTGTGACTTTGTGTGTGCTCAGGATGAGTTTGGCTGTGTTTCGCTGTGTATCCTAAACAAGGAAACAACACCTCCACGGATGTGGGGTGGGGGCTGGAGCTATTGGAGCTACAACGAGCCGTTAAAGGCAGAGAGTGAAATTCAGTGAATACACGTAGTTTACAGAGATGCTGTATGAGAAACCAATGTGAGTTTGGAAAAATGCACAATATAAATCTATTCTAGTAGACCTCAACAATGGAATTATGATCAGTGGAAATGGCCATGACAAGGGCCCTTTAAAACACGCACTTTATCCAGCTCTTAAATACAAATGTACAGGTCAGGTCACTCTTGGAAAAGAGATTTTAATCTCAATGATTCTTTTACCTGGTTAAATAAAGGATATATATATATATACACAAGAAGTAAATGCAAAGATACATTAAAGGTCCCCTATTATGCAAAATCATGTCTTTTATACCTAAACATGGAAAAAAGATTCTCTCTCTTTTTGTCCTGATCCATTTATATAAAAACCTGTCTGAAAATGAGCTGACCAGATTTTTGCCACTTTATGATGCCATAACGATTTGTTTGGCTTGTGTAACCATTAGCCAATAACCAACCAAGCTAACACCCGCCCACCTTATCACCTGAATCTCCTCCTAGAGCACCATTGTGTTCTTTTTAACCAAATATCTCGCAGAGGGTCGTTGGGAGTGGCACCTTATTTTAATCTGAAGTAAAAGACACAGAATCAGCCCTTTTGGAACAGGGCTGAAACAGAGGGGATTATGGGATGCTACAATACATGATCTGTTTGGTATTTCGAGCCAAACACTTCAGAGACATGTTTTGTATATATCTGAGACCTATAATATATTGATGAAAAACAGTATAATAGGAGACCTTTAAGTCACCCACAAAAAGCGTACACCACAAAACACAAGACCAACAAAATTCCCGCACACAAACACGCAATGTTCCAGCACATGTACGGCTCATTAGTAATGACCTACAGCAACATGTTTTTCCGATGCTGCTGGCCGAATTCCAGTCGATACCCCACAGCTCCACATGACATTTCACATTTCCCTTACATCTGCATTCAGCATGTTGTGGCGCACTGAAACTACTGAAGGCTGTGTCTCTAACATACATTCGCCCACTCACTTTACACTCTGCACACATGCAGATGCAGACACATATAGAGGAAGGTATATGCCGTATTAACACAACAAACATGCTGACAGGCAAACACAGATTCACAGCCTCGCAGAAAGGCACCGTACACACAGGGATGTTTATCAGAGTAATGAAACACACAGCAAAGCCGACACACTGATTAGCTCCTATGAGGGAAGCCATTAGACCCCCTGTATGATTATTAGGCCTGACTTCCTCATCCCCCCTTTTGTAAACACACGGCGGCCGTATGAAACATTAAGGAACCTGCTGCAGAAATGTCCGGTTAAAAAGAGTTATTATACTTAAATTGATTTTTGTTCTGTGGTTCTCAGAACATAAAGAGCCCTTTATGATGTTCCCTTTTATGATTGTATCAACCATGATAAAAGAAAGCTGTTTTTATCAATACTATGACATAACTGCTTTGTCGAGCGGTAGAGAAAAACAGAAGATGTATTGTGCTGCTGTGCTGAGGAGCATTTCAAAAAGGTTTATGCTACAGTTATCTTAAGTTTAGGTCTGCACACATATAAGGTTGCTTGATATAAAATATCGCAAGAACATGTCCTTTTATTGTATCGTCTTCTATCTAAAACAATTTCCTACATACTAACATTTACACCATTTTGTAAAATGTCTAAAACATTTTGACAGAATGGCCTTGATTGAAAACACTTTAATTGATTTGTTCCAAAGTACTCTTGTTAAGTTGTTGTTTTCCAGAGCACACACAATAGGCAGTCTCCGGTCCATTATTTATTTCCCCCGCTCTTTGTTTATCTTCCTCCTCTACTCTCTATCCCTCTCTTTTCATCTAAGTAATTCAAGAAATAAAAACAGCAGTCTGGATGAACTGAGCAAGGTATTTAAGTAATTGCTGACTGTGCAGAAACAGTAGGTGTGTGTTAGAGGGTGTGTGGAGGGGGGTGGCACCATGAGTAAAGACGGCGGGACAGAAGTGAGACCGAGAGAAAGACTCGGGAGGGGGACGGCGACAGAGGACAGGAGATGAATCAATGAGTGAATGTGTCCTGATGTAATTACTTCTTCTCTGTGGCCAGAACCCCTTCAGAAGATAATACTTTATTTTAAGATGCAAGTTACTACTCTTGTCTCTGTTACTCTTCTATAAACTGTCTCTTTTCTTCCCTCGCCTACCTTCATGTATTTTACTTTCTCTCCTCCTTCCCCCTTTCTCTACCTCCTTGGTTCTGGGGCAGCTGCCGTAGCAAGTTGGCAGGTGCGTGTGTGTGTTGCGGGGGCCCAGATCAAATAAAGCATAGCGCAGCTATTACAAGAAAATAGAGAAGGACACACACACACACACACACACACACACACACACACACACACACACACACACACACACACACACACACACACACACACACACACACACACACACACACACACACACACACACACACACACACACACACACACACACACACACACACACACACACACCACACACACACACACACACACACACACACACACACACACACACACACACACACACACACACACACACACACACACACACACACACACACACACACACACCACACACACACACACACACACACACACACACACACACACACACACACACACACACACACACACACACACACACACACACACACACACACACACACACACACACACACACACACACACACACACACACACACACACACACACACACACACACACACACACACACACACACACACACACACACACACACACACACACACACACACACACACTGAAGGCCACACTTTGAACAGAATGTAACAGGTTCTTACAGTAACTACAGGAAACCTATGAGACTTTTAATTAATTTTCTGTATGCCTGACATTTAAATGTTATTAACGTTAACCTTATCTGGTGTTATTCAGCAACCAAAGGAGTGCAGTCTAAAGCCCAACAACAGGGACAGGCTCAGTTTACTTTATATTGAGCATTTGTTCAAGGACTGACACCCTCTGGCGTTGTCGAACATCTAAAAGCTCCTGAAGCTTTATTATAGAGAGCAATGCTGGGTTAATTGGTAATTTGACATCTTTTATGATTACTGTGAGCCGTTGCTGCGGGCTGCATTCAGTCGAACCATGAGAGCCACTGTAGGAGCCATTTCAGTTACAAATGAAACAAAAAAATCAATCCCTGAAAATTGATTGAATCTATAAAAAAGCTGTCAGATTTCCACTTCAACACTTTAAAAAGTTGACTCTTTCTCCTTGACTTACGCGATAACAAAATCAAAAGCAAAGCATATTTTGCAAATGAGCCCTGGGGACTGAATTTAAAGTAACAGTCAAGGAGTAATGAAAGAGACTTAATGAGCAGATCAATGTGAAAGCAAACAGAAGCCTGATGGTGTCTCTTATTTCTATGAATCCTGTACAGTAGAGTTGACAACTGACTTAATAAAACACAATGAAATCAAGAAGCATCTAGTTATTAATTGCTTCAATTTTCTTGGATAGAAATATATAATTTGGTAACAATTGTAGGCATTCACTTTTTGAGTGTAGCAATTGGACATTTTGGTCCCAAATGTAATCGTTTTTTCCTGGAAAGTCATATATGATTAAGAATGTATGGACCAGTACACTTAGTAACATATTCCCAGACATTTGTGTAAATCATTTGAAATGGCTGGGCAAACCGGTTACTGACTATTAAATAACTCAACTAACTTACACTAAATTATCATAATTGCACATTTAACCACCATTTAAATTCTATTTGTTTAATCACCCCATTCTTTAAAATAGTCATATTTGTTCAAATGCGGCTGAAAACAGCAATCCCAGTCTACAACCATATGTCAATAATACAATATTGACATGTCATTTTCTCTTAAGTATAGACATTGTGAGATGAACAAATATAAGATAAATAGTCTTCTGGATAATCTTTGTATTGCCGTGCTTTACACAAAAAGTAAAATAGTTCTTTCCCTAAAGTTAAAAATAATCTTTACTCACATTCATAAGGAAAGTGTAATATGTATGACATGCAGTGAGCTCTGTCTCTTGTAACATAAGCTTATTCTACAGTTTAACTTATTGTAAGCCATGAGGATAGAACATAAGGCACATGCCAAACATCCTGATGCTTTTGTTAAGGCTTAAGTGATTGTATTCTGACTCTACATCTTCAACAGGCACTTAGACAAATATGGATCCATCCCCTATAGAGAAGGCTGACAGACTGTATATGGTCCCTCCATTAACAGCCATTTTCTGACATGTGTTGATCACGGGGACTTACCGCCCAGCGTCATTGTTTGACTGTCAGCCCTCCATCTGCTCATTTCTGAGGCGTTCTGCTCAGAGAAAAGCAACTGTCAACGGTACATTTACAAAAGCGAATGAAGGCAGAAAGAAGCAGGGAGTGTAAATGTGTAATCACCATTCTGCAAGAGTGACGGGTGAATAAAGGAGGAGACGGGGAGGAGAGACGGAGGGCAAGGAAAGGTAGGATCTTTGTGAGTGAGAAAGAAACAAAACAAAATGTATAAGACTACTTTATATTCTGAAATGTCATTTATTTATCTCCCTTCTTTCATCTGTACATTACCTTTCCTTTACATTTTCTCTCAGAAGAAAATGTACACCTCCCCTCTCTGATTTGGTACAAAATGAATTTAATAAACTAATTAGTCTGTACTTCAAAACATATTTGTATAGTTATGAAGATAAGTCCCCAGGCACGCTGGCGGCAAATCTAATGATGCTGTTGGTGAGTCAAGTGTAACCGTATATTTCTGAAGGGTATAAACAAAATACTGTTTCGTCAAAAGCAGCTGCAACTCGTAAGAGACTCCAAAGACACTTCTCTTTGAGTTTAGTGATTTATTTGAACCAATTCATCTTCTGAATATCTGTAAATTCATGGAAATGTGTAAAAACATCCAGTCTGTATTTTCTGTTTTTGTGAAATATCTTTACCTCACATCCTGTCTTGAAATACTTCAAAATCTGAGACGCTGAAGGCACAACGAGCAGCAGAAAGCAGAGGACACGGGATTGGTCACAGCCGAGTCTTAGGGCAGAGGAAAGGACACGAGAGAGGAGACGAAAAGGCAGGGATTGGCTTTCTCAGTGTCCTCAGTAAGCCCCTCTATTCAGTCTACTCTCCCCCATAGGAGAGCTGCAGCACACAGCTGGTGAGACGGAGATAAAGGGCTGACGTGTGGAGGGTGAGGAAACAGAGAGGAGGAAGAGAGGAGGCAGCTCAGATAAAGAGAGGATAGAGACAGTGAAATGGAGGGAGTTTAGAGGGAGAGAAGACATCAGTGGGAAGGTCAGGAAAGCAAAGGATACAATCAGACAAATCACATGGAGGAAGAGAGGGGGGGGGAGCTCAGACAGGCCCAGACAAGTTTATCTTCTACAGGAAAACACATAAACACAAACACACATAAGCACATCAGTTCTTCTGACTATGCTATGTTACAACTCCAACACTGACAGCTAACTGCAGCCAGAACTATATTAAATTATGGATTAATATGACGATCATTGGTTCTATAAAATGTCAAATAACTGTGAAATGTGTCCATCCCTGTTTGTCAAGTCAAAGGTGAAGTCTTTAAATGTATTTTTTTTTGTCAGTACAACACCGAGAGAGTTTGGGTTTCATGATATACTGTAAAGCAAAGAAAAGCAGGATATCTCCATATGGGAAAGGGATGAAAACATCTGCCTTTTGCATGAAAAATATGTTTTAATGATTAATCCATGGCAATTATTTTTCCGTCTTCTTTGCAGATCTAAAGCAGATAAAATAACACAGCTGGGTTTACCAATCTAATAATGTTCTCTTTCTCTTGTCAGTGGATCATCTGAAAACAATGTGATAATGCCTCTTATTGTTGTGAAGAAAAGTCAGTTAAGTCTGCTGATCTACAGTCCCTTTCACATCTGTTATTCTGCTCATCCACAGCATGTCATGCAACACCTCGCTGCATCTCATGTTTTTATCCTATCTGGTGTCACATGAAACAGCTCATGAAAAGAAAGTACTTTCGTAACACTACAACTAGAGCTTGTATGTAATAAAAACATTTATAAAAATGTAGAAACAGCTGAAAGAGAAGCGTCTTGTACTCATTGCATAATCACTCTGTGGTCACTTGATTCCATAGCTTTTTGACAAAAAAATAGAAATATGATCGGTCAGCAAAGTTAAAACTCCTATTGGCAGTCTGATTGATCAGGGAAATGAAATGATTATGGAAATGCCTGGTTACCAAATGATCTTGCATTAGTATTTCAATCTCTTATGCAAGCTTATATGACCACTATGTAAATACTGTTTAAAATCAGCTGATAGGTTTTATGTTTTGTTATCACAAAAGCTCCACTGTGGCGCGGTTTGTTTGTGATGTGAATGCAGAGTTTGATTGTTAGTTTGAACAAACTAACCAAACGTTTATGTGATTATCTGATCTGAAACAAACACATAGTATGGGTTGGACTCTTTCTGCTTTCTCCCTACCTGAGCGGGGGGGGGGCACAGCTTCCTGGGTGGAGGAGGTGGAGCCTGCTGCTCAGTGGAGAGCTGACAACCGACTGGAGCTGCACTTCCTGCTGTGAAGTCTGGATCTCTCCACCAATGGGAGGGCAGCGCTCCGGGTGCCTGTCTGTCCACGTCTGTCTGTCTGCAGGCGCTGTCACCATTCCCTACAGGGAGACACAGCGGAAACATTAACACCATTTTCTAAGTGTTCCTGATATGGCTTTTTATTTTTCTACAGTAGCTCAATTATCACTGCATAATAAGCAGAACCCCCTGCTATGTAATAACAATCATCAGCTTAACCTTTAGCCAAATGTTATTTTCCAAATGAAGAATTTATTCATCTGTTCAGTTAGCTCTATAATGTTACCAAGATGGTTTATTAATATTTCAACACTGACATTGATGAAAAACTTAAAAGCAACATCAATGGGTGTGCTTTTTGCAACATTTAGCTATACCAACATTCTCTTAATTCTCTAAATAAGAGAATCCTTTTGGATGCACATTAATTGCCAACATAGGCTTGACCTGACAGAGTCCCCCAGAGCACAAGGTTTAAAAATAACATCTGTATATTAGTATCTGATAGTGGACGAAATCTTTTTTTTCTTACAGGTCTGTTATAATGCATGTGCGTCTGTAATTGTCTGTACTTTTAGATTTTGAACCGTAGTTATCACCGTCTCCCTGCAACTCCCTGCCTCTTTCTCTCTCTCAAGATTATTCAGAACAAACACCCATGCTATTTATATATCGACGCCCCATCGGCATGGCAACCACGCTTTGTTTACCCACATGAGACACTGCTTTGAGGCGTGTGTCCTCCTCAGAAAGAAAAAAGAAAAACATTAGGAGGCATTAAGGTTTCTTTCATGAACTTTGTTAACTGTCTGGTGAGGACAATGTCTCCTTTTGACCAAATGCCTCTGGTAAACTGAGAGCTAATATGATTAAATGGAAAGCAAACTAGTATTGTTCTAGAAACAAAATGTTGTTGTTGGTTTTTCTTTTGTTTGGGTCTTAGCCTGATGGAGAATTCATGTTAAATTGAATTCTGAGCTAAAATGGTTAATGTTTTTTCCTTAAAAGCACAGATAAACATGTGACACACTGATTCAATGCAGTTTTATAAAGCTCTTTTATATAAACTGTTAGTTGACCATAATAATAAACTCATAAATACAATGTATTTGTGTCCTGTAACAACACTTCTCTTACAACAGTACCCCACTTCTCTTTTTTCTACTCTGTATTATCATAATTAAAGAACATAAATACTATTTAAGAAGTGAGTTAAACACTTAAGAGTTTCACTAATCTTCTGTTTACAACTACAATGCAAAGCTCTTCATATCAAACTACTGCAGTTATTTTGCAGTAGCTTGGAGCATAAGACTCTGGTATCATGTGTCACGCAGGTGTAAATCTATTTTTATGACCTTGTTGCAGGGTGTTCCTGTAATGGAGCGAGTTAATCTTCTCTTGGTAAATAAATGTAGCAAAGTGCCTCATTTAATGCACAAGCACAGAACTAAATGCTCCATGCGAGCGTCAAGCGTACTCGTCTCACTTACAGTAGCCCCGGAGGCTGTTACCATAGCGACAAAGACACGTACCAAGGTCACGGGCCAGATCGGAGCATTAGGTTGAACCCTGACACAAGGTATCGTCTTGGCAACACAAAATGAGGTCATGTGACAACGAGGCCCTGGGGACAGGCATGATACTAAAGCACACTTTATCTTGTTTGTACCAAGTTCAGACAAACTCAATAAACACACACTCACATGTGAAACCTATATAACATCTTGTCTACAAATAAATACATACAGGATAAAAACTCATACACACACTAACAAAACAGAAAGTACAACAAAAGACTTGAACACACAAGATGAATACTTTGATAACTCAGCTTTAGCAGAGAAGGCACAGTAATTATCTAACATTTTGTTATTAAAAAGTCTATGTACAATAAGCTGTGTGTATTTGAGAGAGTGTTGTCATTCACAAGATCAGCATACCGTCTGCTTCATGCTCTCTGACTTGTGACCGTCATGCTGTACAGGATGTTACCTGAATGTGAATTCAAATGAAACTCATCACCCATTTAAGTTGATGTTGCTTTAAACATGCTCAACTTTGAGTTAAATATTTAAAATGCAATCATTGAAAATGATTTAAATCAGGAAATATCTGAAGAAAAGAAAATTGAAAAATAAGTACACAATATTATCAATGCAAGCTTTCTAAACTTTTCCATTTTGGTCAATATAGCAACACGTGTTTCAGTTTCTGTGTACAAAATGGCTTAAAATAGTATTGGTTAGATCAGGGGTCTCCAACCTTTCTTCATCTGAGAGCTACTTTCAAAAAATGAAAGTGGCCAAGAGCTACTTGCATCACATCGCTTACATTTATTCACATAGCCCTCATCAGTTGAATTAAGCTATACTTTTGTACACGTGTGAAATTGCAATACCTAAAGCTTATCAAAAATCTTAACTTCACATCAAGGTCCAAGAAAACGAAGATTTCTCACATATTATTATGGCCCACGTAATAAGTACATCACTTAACATTCACATAAGTGTCCTTAATCACCACCTTACAAGCATTTCACTCTTTTGTTAGTGAGATGAATGGCACTGGCAGTCCACCATACAGGTGTATGCTGGAGTGTACCCATTAGGTTCACTCTAATAGAGTCATTTAAATGTTCTTCAGTCAGTCTTGTTCTGTATTTAGATTTCATTCATGTCAGAAAAAGCTGCTTCACAAAGGTATGTAGAACAGAACCAAATAAAGCAGACATTTTCAGTGCTGCTTGGTGAATGTTCTATAGTTTTCGGGGTCTACAAGGCTCCAGAAATGTTGTGAGTTTTGCTGAGACTTAAGCTGAACATTATTTTGGAGATCTCCACAGGATTGACACTGAACAGTTGTTCAGCCATCTTTTTCTTCTTCTTCTTCGTCTTGACATTAAATTATAAACCATAATAAATCAATTGTATAGGTCTAGCCTCCCTATATCTGTGTGTGAAAATGGTTCCATCCTCAAAAACAAAAGACTAATGCTTCTGCAGTCTAGCTGCAGCTTCTAGCTACGGTCTTCTGTTAAAAAAAAGACACTGAATGTCCTGAATGTGGCATCACACACATGACTTAAGTCTGAACACAGCAGACAACAGGAGTATTTACAACAGTATTATAAAAACAAAAATAGTGCATGTGGGTGCACACTTACATTCTCTGTCTTACTGTTACATAAATCCCATGAATGTATGAGATTAGGTTAGCTTCATCATATCTCAATCAGTGATTAAGTGAATAATAAAGTTTCTATCGGGTCACTATCAGCCTGTCACTCATTATTTTCAGGGAGGGGGCGGGGTTTGGAGGAACGGAGAGGAGACGGTGATCGCGGAAGCTTTATTCCTGCCTTCACAAACTTTACACAAGTATTTATCAACTGAAAATAGCAAGAGGACATTCATACTCTGCAATCCAAGACTTGATTAAATCCACCAAAAACCTGACATGACGATAACGAGTGTTTTTCAAAAAACACAAATCCCTCCCTGTGTGTCTCTGAGCCGCAGCGACAGGGCCTGATTCAGAGCGGGTCATTCTGCTGTTGGTTCTGGACTGGTGTTGGTGGAGAAAGCAGACTGCTCCGTGTGTGGTGTCGCTGTGCTGCTGTCACGTCTGTTCCTAGATCTCTGCGTCACCGACCATTTGATATTCGTGTGACAGAAACAATTCTAAAATAAAAAAACGTTATTGTCCAGCCGCGGCCGAAAAATCAATAAGCAACCTTACTACGCAATAATCGATAATCGAGCGGCGAGCTACTGAAAAGCTGCCCGCGAGCTACCGGTAGCTCGCGATCGACGTGTTGGAGAGCCCTGGGTTAGATTAAAAACTTTATTAGCATTGTAAACGTATCCACTCTTATCAGTGTCACAGCACTGTCCCTCCCTTACAGTCAAGATGGAAACGATGATTACACAAATAGAGATGAATATATCTCTTACAGTATAGGGCAATGCTTTGGTGGATCAGAACATATGAGGGGAGGGATTCATCTGCAGACACTCTGGTTCAAGAGAGCACTTTGGATGGCAGATTTGAGCAATGAACAAGGCTAAAATGTGTAGAAAGGTAAGGCATTTATTTAGCCTTGCTAGAAATAGCTTTTGCTTCTGCAGTTGTTGACCACTAGTGGCCCCTGACAGCCTTTTTAGAGGAGTGAGGGGTCCACTATCCAGTATGGTATAAAACAGTCAATAACATCGAGAGGTTTTTCGAACATACATTCATAAATGGACACATGAAATATGAGGAAGGACATGTGAGACTAGCCGCAGACAGAGAGAGAAAGACACACACAAACTAATTGACACAAAGATACTCTCACACACACACCAAACACATACTCTGCCCACAGGCTAACGCCTAGCACAGACAATTAGGCACCACACGAACCAATGAAATGCACGAAGAAATAGTCATTCTGGAAGTCATTTACCTGCTTTAACCACCCATAAAATCATTACCTCTTACCCCTCGTTATGCAATATATTATACAGTGCAGTCTACTAAACTGCCTCCTCTCATAAATTAAAATATATCAAGTTTGAAACAATACAGGGACAAAGCTTTCACCTGGTTTCACCAGGTTTTACCGTTGACATTTTACCAAATATTTTTCCTCCTACTCGGCAGCCTAGGATTCAGTTCCCTGTCTGTCACACCACACACTCAATAAAACTGGCAGCCAGTGTGTGTGTGTGTGTGTCCATGTGCACCTATGAAACCATGCCCAGCCCTTTTCATACTGCTTTTCTATTGGTTCCCTGCCTGCTGTCCTACACACGCACACTATAAACGCGCACACTCACAGCAAGCATAGTTGTCAAACAAGCCATAAATTGTGTGCGTGTGTGCGTGCGTGTGTGCGTGCGTGCGTGCGTGTGTGTAAAAAGGGAGCAGTATCTCTTGCAGTATTGCACCCTGGCCTAGCTCGTCTGGCTAATGCTTCTCTCAATATCCACACTACAAGACAGAGTTACACATGAAACAAGTCCCTTGGTATTTAGGGCTTGTATTATTACTGTCTTTTATACTAAACTTAAATATCTCTGTCAATTTTCATGTCAAATCAGTGTATTTATCCGCACATTATTAGCTTTTTGCTTCTATTTATGAGATTCAATTAGTTCAAATGTTTCACAGGAGGCTCAGAGGGCAGTCCATGCTCCCTTGTGGGCTTGTTTGGCTTCATAAGCATGTCCTTCCTTGTGCTGCCTTTGTTCTTTATTTGTATCTTTGTTTGTAGATGAGACATTTTTTTTCATAAACAGAACAAATGCACCAGAAGGCAACTGTCCTCAGAAGGGAATTCCACTGAAACTTTCTATGACTTGGCTTTCCTGCAAAAGATTCACTGCAACTAACGGGCTGTTTTTCTGGTTGAAAATGTATCATAAGTGTCGGCGTCCAAGGACTGAGGAAAGTGCAGCGTTGCAAAGTTCTTGGAGTGCTCTGCAGGCTCTGGGTTCCCTGGCTGCACACAACAAGACCAGCATCAGACCGGCCAACAATAGCTTGGTTAGTCGAACACAACCGTGTGTGCACCGGCCTGCATCTACGTCAGAGACCAACAACAGCCATGTATGAGCTATTAAAGCGACTCCATCAATGAACAATGTTTGTATAAAATGCTGATTCATGCATCTGAGACTCTCCAAAAAGCACAATGTCATCAAGCCATTAAAAATGACATAACTTAGGAACATAAAATGAGCAATGAACACATATAAGATAAGATAAGATGGTTGTTTATCAATCCCCATGGGGAAATTCAGTAGTTTAAACAGCAACAGGGTGAGATTGAAAAACAGGACAGCACATATTCACACAAGATTAAAGATTAATAAAAATGAAAGACAACATTTAAAAAATACCTCACATGTGCTGAACTAATTTACCCTATAAATCTAAAACATATTACTTAATATTATAAAGTTATTAGCACTACCCTCAATTTGTGTTATTCTTGTTCAATCTGGAAATGTATCACAGGTTTTAAACAGTTTCGTCAGTATTGTTGAAGACAAATGTTTTAGCAAAACCAGGCCTCATTATTATCTAAATTAATAATGCGCAACAGCTTTGGCAATACCTTTCTGTGAGCCAATATGTTGTTAAAGCTCATCATACATTAAAACTTGAGAAAAGTATGCGAGGAAAAGAGAGAAAAGGAAGGTCAACACAGAAAATGCAACGCAGCAAAATCACAAACTACCTCCTAGTTATGTAACTCACTCACTAACCATTGCCATTATCATGCAGGTCAAACTTCAGCTCTCTTAAAACCGCCCCAAATGTGCTTCTGTGTACATGACGATCACGCTTCACCCTGCTGATAAACACACACACGTCCACACTCCCATGCATACAGTACACGTACATACACAGCCCATACAGCAGAGATAGTAGGGCAGCTTAAAGAGACAATGAACACATCTTAGATAAAGCAGACTGGCGTACAAAGAAAAACTAAGATTAAAAACCTCTCTTGCTCCTTTTTTGTCAGTGTGCACAGAATTAAGACGACACTGGGAAAACGACTGCAGAGGTTTAGCTTGCTCACTTTGAGACCCCCCTGCGGGACTTTAATTGAGCTTCTCCTGATGTCATTAAACTTCTTATGAAATAACAACAGCTGTTTAATGCCATGATGTGATCTAGTAACTTCACGAAGGATTTTACAAAGTCAACTCAACAAAACTATCAAGGTCGCACTTGAAATGTTCCAAAAATATGTACCTTTAGATTTCCTTATTCCGTGAAAGCTATAATTTGAATGCATTTCTTCAGTGTTAATGTTTGCAGTTGATACACCCGTAAAGCAGAGGATTTGAGGTTTAAATCAAATCAAACATCCTTCTTATCTCATGACTTCTCCTCCTCATCCTTTGTAGGTACTCATCCTCTTTCATCTCCTAAGATCTCATATTCTTTCCTCCTTTCACCATCCTTCCTCTCTTGTACTAGAATTCTCCTGGGCAACACACAACAACACCACGGTGACACGTGACAGGGATGCAAGCGGAGGGAATAAAACACAGAACTCACACACACACTCCACGCTGTGTGCCGCAGAGAAGAAGTGTGTGTGGGATAAAAACATGAAGAAACAGAGTGAGCGACAGATGAAGGAAGTCCTCCATTGCTCTTCTGTAAGTGTGCATGTATGTACAGTATTTACCCTCTGAACACACACACGTGTGTGGAGGGGCCAACATGTGTTAGTGAGACTGACAGAGTGCACCAAACGCAGAACATCAGAGCGCTCCGCTACCACCTGAGGGAATTACTCAGCATTCCTCAGTCGGGGCGCGTTAGCCCGGAGATGCAGGAGTCGCGGGGAGCGTGTCTTTGATTGCCCCCCTAAGATTCCCCCATTGGGATACGGGGGATACGCTGGGAGGGGGGCCCGCAGGGAACACACTCGCACACACACAAACACAGAATCACATCTTTTAAGTGGTACACACGTGTGCTCACAAACTGGGTTCTCCCACTTCCTTTTTTCCAAACATTCAGAAGATATGCCGCCCACGCCTGCATAGTAATTATGCTTTTGATCATGTTTCTAGTCTTTTCTCCGTCTATCATCACACACACTACCTAGGAAACTGTTGTATGGGAAGCTAATTGTCTTCTTTTCATATCATCCCTCTGTTATTTTAACACACACACTTTGCAGACCAACTTCATGAGCATCAACTCGGAAAGAAAACACAAAATAAAATGAACCAAACATCTAAATATAAAGTATTTACTTTCCAGCAGTAATCTGACAGTGAAGACGGCAGGTATAATGGCCGGATGTCTCTGTACACACACATGTTGTACCTCCGCATAACAGCGAGGGGATACAAGCTGTTGCTGTAAGAGAGGTGTCATGAGACCCCATTTAACTGCTTGACACAAACTTCTAGTCCCACTCGCCCCCACAATTTCATTCCTGTCAAAGCGCTAAATGACAAGTCAACCTATTTCCTTTTTCTTGTCAGTCATGCTTTTAACTGTGGGAGAAAGCGTTTAATTTATGATGGCTTGATTGCTTATATAAAGGTAGGGTAGGTAATTTTGGAGAAACCAGCTTGAGTGCGCAAGAATTTGAAAATACACAGCCGGAAAAAATCTGCCACTTCCTTACAGAGCCCCTCCTCCAACACACACGAACGCGCACATGACCAATGAGGGCACGAGATAAGTTTGTGCACAGATGGAAGGCTGACAGGCAGGTAGGCCATCCAGTTATTTTAGCCGGGCCGGCTAAAATGATTGGTCGTGCTTTTTACAGTACTACGGCTTCCACAGATGACATTTTTTTATGGATTTTTTGTCAAAGCATTTAAGATATTCATTGCTATCGGGATGTTAAGAGCATTCCATGGAATATAACAAAAAGTGTATCTCGAGCCGGTTTCTCAAACTTACCTACCCCACCTTATATAAGTCAAGTTCATTGGTTAGGGACAAAAAAAAAAACTGCAATTGTGGTGGCAAACTTTTTCTTCTATAAAAGATCAACCAGATAGGGGGATGGGATCGTTTTGTTTTTTCATAGTGAGCAGACATATAGAAAACCTACATGCAGGCTATGAAACCACAGAAAACAGATGTTCATGTCACTCAGTCAGGCGGACATGGCATTGCACATAGGGCAACATATCTTAGATTACATTATAACATCATTGTTCTGATGGTAAATTAGTTAAATTACCTTAATATTAGTATAAGTATTGTTGACATACGTTTCGATATGTTGGCACAATCATGCCAGCAATGTATCAGCAAGGAGATGGGCTTATCTCAAAACTTCCATTACCCATTCAGCCCAAAACGAAAAAAGTCTTCTTTGTTTGAAGGCAAATCAAATTGATTAGACAGCATATAGGGAAGATTAGACGATGCTATTTCAGGTTCAGCAATAGGCCAGAAATTAAGAAAATGAAAAGGATTTTGCGTTCTGAACAAGTTGCTTTCAAATATTGTGAGAAGAATTAAGTCAGGAGGAAAATAAACATTAGAAGTTTGCATCTTTCATGTATCTTGAATGCACCAAATACTTCATTCCCCTTCTCTGCACACGGAGGTGAGTGGGCTTTAAGCAGATAGCAGTTATTACGGGGTTCACAGCACGACCTTAGGAAGTCACCAGGCATACGTCATCCAGCACCGCGGCTGTGGCAGATCCTGCTGGCAGCACAGGTGCTCACATGCACACACTTAACACACCGTACAGACACGCACTCACACACACTCGGCCAGGACACTGCAGGTACCCCCCCCCCCCCCCCCCCCCTCCCAACCCCACGAATGTACATTAGCACACACATAAAGATGCACACACAGAGTGCAGGTGCTCACACCAGCTGTCCCTGGAGACCCTGCTATACGAGGTCTGATGACCAGGACAGAGAGGACAAAGGAACAGAGAAGGAGGACCGAGCAGACGCCAACACTGACAGGTAGGTGTGTGTGTGTGTGTGTGTGTGTGTGTGTGTGTGTGTGTGTGTGTGTGTGTGTGTGTGGTTAGGGTTAGGCCTAACCCTATTGGTTCCCTGCCTGCTGTCCCTCTGTCCTACACACGCACACTATAAACACGCACACTCACAGCAAGCATAGTTGTCAAACAAGCCATAAATATTTTGTGTGTGTGTGCGTGTGTGTGTGTGTGTGTGTGTGTGTGTGTGTGTGTGTGTGTGTGTGTGTGGCTCACGTCCAACACGCTGCACTGCCCTTAACCCAAATAAAGTCTGGTTATCTTTGTTTAACCTTGACTGCTGGTGCTGTGTGTGTACATGTGGGAAGGTGTGTGTTTGTATACTATGCCCTTGGTGGATGCCAAGTCATCAACAAATATCAGGGGAATAAATATATAAAAACTGGCCTTTTAAGAATTCTGAGTAAGAGAGTAATGAGGCATTTCAGGCCGGTACAGTTGGTTTGTAATTTCCCTTATTTTGTGGTTTGTGGGCTGAGCTGTGTGATTATTTTATGTATCTATTTCTCTGTACAGCACTTTGGTCTGGAGGTTTCAAAGCAATTTTCAATAAACCTGTATTGTATTGTATTGTGTGACTTAAGGTCATGTGACTGTGGTGTCAGGCAGCTGACATGACATGGCATAAAGCGCTCTTTCCTGTCACTCCTACAAAGAGTGACGCTCGGTTGTGTAACCAAGGTCGCAGGGTGAGAGCGGCTAACGTAGCGTAGCCACACCCTGTCTGCCTGTTAGCATTCCATAGTGAGCTACACTGTCAATGGATGTCAGGCTGGAGATGTACAGCAAGGCTCAGACACATCTACTGTGACCTCTCCTCTCTCTGCACAGAAGATCCACGAGAGAATGCAAATATCCCAGGCAGATTGTAGAGAAAGATAACAAATACTACTTGCTTTGACTCCATTATGCAGAGTTTTTAGGTCTAACATGACTATGCACTTATGATAAAGGCATTTAATTCTTTAAAAAGAGAGCGCTATGGAGTTTTTTTAGGTGATTAATGCATGTCTTAGTCAAATTAGTTTGATCAAATGTCAGCATTGTTTACCTTTTCTTCCCATGACCATCGACACATGGAAGAAAATGTACAAAAGGTTTGTTTATATGTTGCGCAAAGGAAGAAATAGGAATAAAGGGATCCCCACTGAGCCAAACCACACATCATTTTAACATTTATAAATGCATAATATACCCACAAACAAAGTGCATCTAAAAAGGAGCTACCCCTGTCCTAAAGTGCTCTTTCAGTGCCTACTGAGGGGACTAACACTGCTCTATTTTTAAAGATGAAAGCTACCTTGAGGGGAAAACGGTTATCACTGAGACATGGTATCACTTGAAATTGAAAAAAAATATCTGATACAAGATATGAAATGCAATGCATCTATAATAATCCTCTATATATCACATACAACATACGGCGTGCTGAAGCAGCTGTATATTATATTGTGTTCTTTAGGAGTACAGTAGAGCAGCTGCTTGTGGCAGCATGTTGAGATGGGTGTTAGTCACAGGGATGGGCCTCGTGGGGCTACACACTGCTACAAGGTCATACTGAGACTATAATGTGACGGTCCGACTAAAGAAATGCTCACACAAACACACACAGACACAATGACACAGAGATTGTGAGCAAAATGTATTTGAGATTTAAGAATGAATTAAGAATGCATTTTAGCTACTAATACAGTAAGAATTGTTAACACCTTTGTATGTCACTTGTATTCTCTCAACAACAAAAATGCATCTATCTCAAAGCAGAAATAATCATTATTTAAATATCCTTTACAATAACATGATGTATATAAATATCAAATGTAGGTTTTATATCCGTCACTCTTTGTATCATAATCTCAAAAAATGTATTTATTTTTAAAAAGCATACAATCCAGTGCATAACCGCCAAGAAAACCAGTTGCAGTGAAAAGGTTGAAATGAGGACAGTGACACTGTGAGCAACTCTGAATCTCTGAGTACAGAAAAGAAACACATGTGCATGAGAGAGAAAACACTCACACACTCTCACAGTTCAGGGAGTTCTAAGTGCAATCTCTGACACATACTGTACCGAACCCCTCTCTCACGCTCACATATTATTACACATACAGTACACACACACACACACACACACACATGTGCCTACACACACACACAGAGCAGTGCCCCGAGTGTCTATACATGATTAAAAGGCTGAAAGTGGGGCAGGCGCACAGTTCTAGCTCTGTGAAATGACTGCAGTTCCTTTCAGCCCACCTCAAACACACACACACACACACACTAACGTCCTACAAGCTCTATGTCCAGTAGGTGTACAGAGCTACACACACACTCACAGATCCACATAGCAATAGTTCAATTATTAAGTGATCCCCTCGATGAAGCAGCATGGGGGATGAAAGCACAAGAGGCAACCCGTTATTGGCGCTGGCCACAAAAAGATGACTAAATTATTTTCAATATCAGCCTCTCCCTCTCATTCAACTACCCGCTGAGTTAATGTTTTCCTGGTGTTTTGCACTTAGCAGGATGGCTGCCATTATTATTTATGTAACAGCATTCTGTAACACCCCAAACATTTTCTGTACTTCAGCATGGACTGAGTGGGGGACCACAACATGACTTAAAGGGGACCTATCATGCAAAATGCACTTTTGTACATCATTTAAATATAGCATGATAGGTTTCCTTTAAAGTAACATGGACAAAAACAGCTGAAGTATGAAGTCATTTGAACTGCATGTGATGTATCAGCTTTTAATGTAAAGTGGCTAGTTGTTAATATAAACGTTTTCACAGTTTATTATTGCATATTGCAAGAGTAGCTTATACAAAGCTTTCTAGCTGAGTGCAAATTAAAGGATCAATTTAAAGGACTTAAATAAATCTGTATCCAGGGGAATTGGATGCCTCATTAAAATCAGATAAGGGGTCATGATGATCGTCTTGCTGTTGATGCACAATTTCAAAAGTCTACTTACTGAGATATTATTTAGAAATACCATAGTCAGACATTTTTTAGCTCTTGCATCAGTATGACGTTGTGTAACTTTTATATTCGCCGTTGAGGGATCGTCTGGACAGTTTGTGACCTTTTCCCAGAAAACATCTGCAAACTTTTTTTGGCACCAAAAATAGCTCTTAGAGAATTCAGCTTGTATTTGCAGTACACTGAACTGCAAACACGATATCTGTCCAAGCAAATAAATAAATCTTTTTTTTTTAGATATCTAACAAAAATGAGATAAAAGTCAACATTAATCCCTGGTATTCACAATTTGATTTCAGATATACAGTGCCGTTTCTACTTCTATAGGTAAGTAATGTTGTGTCACACGTTGTTTATGATCATGATCAAGAATCTGATCGATTTATAATATCAGTTATAATCGTATTTTGGCACATAAATTAAATTCGTTTTTTTTCTTTGCCAAAATACAAAGTTAACAACCATCCTGCTCAGACATATTTTAGCCAGCTCCAGCTCACACTGAGTCACAACACAAATGTTGAGAATCAGCCTGGAAATCTACAATGACTCACAGCAGCTTGGTCAGGGAGACATGGCTGAAATGACTTCTGCTAGATTCAGTTTCATGGATTTACAGGAAGCGATGCCAAAGAAATACTGCAGTACTTGCATTGGAACAAAATTGGCATTTGCAAGATATACCATATGACCTAAATGTACTGTCAGAAATCCAATCTGTAGTTGTTTTTTTTAGTTTTTCCTTTTTGTCTCTCATGGAGAAAACTGGGTCAAAGCTTAAGCAAAAAATAATATTTTAACATATGTCAAGGTAAAGCAAATGACATGAGTTGTACTATGGATTAAATGCTCACTGTTACAAGTTACAATTCTTTACTGTGCGCAGCCGAAGGTAATTCTCTATGAAAACCAGACAGCCTGAGCTGCGCCACATCTGTTCAAAACCTTTTTCTTTCATTTACGTGGGTCTTACAAACAAAAAAGCATATAAATGCGCACAGGACACAAGCGTACTACTTTTACGAGGCATTATGAAACTGTGCCTCAGTTTTAAAAGATTATAAGTAAACAACAACAATATAAACCCTCCAAATCTCCTCTCCAAAGCTGAACCAGAGGGGACTGAGCTGTGTTACTATTGGTGGAAACTAATCATGTTTTGCTCTCGGCAAACACACAGAGAAACCTTTGCAAAAAATTCAAATTGAAACCTGCAAATCCAGCAGCTTCTTAGCAGCCTTGTGACAGGTTTCTGGGAATCAGACCGTGAGGTGTTTATGAAAGGAGGTTTGAGTTTCTATGTTGTGATTTGCGGTTTGAAACTTCTTGCAATGTGAATCTTTGAACTTTTGGATGCATTCAGCTAAAAATGGGTGCTTCTGTTTAACATCACTTCCAAGAAAAGCTTTTATGTAATACAGATAGCCTCTGTGGGTCATGGTGATGAAGCCTAGACTTGTTGCTGGTCAGCAGATAGGAAGTTAGTCCCACTAAAACACACAATCAAGCACACATACACCGGATAATATGATTGCTGATGCCATAAAACCAAGTCCTAAATACTGACTGCATTGGACACAGAGCAGTATTTCACAAGCCTTTTCTGAGGTATTCATGACTAATGAATTTCCCTCACCATCAATACATGGTCATTACCAGGACGACCAAATAAACATGAGCGGTCAGCACTTATGATCGAGCTGCGAGACAATGGCTCAGGCTTTGTATCCTCATTGAGCAACACCTTGTTGAAACACTACCTTGCATAGTTACCAACATTCAGTCATGTCCTGCTGTATAGAGCGGTGTGTATTCACACTTAAAAAATGTGTGTGATGCACACAAAGAGAAGTGTACCCATTAGTAAACAATGCCTGGATCATGGGGAGGATGTGTAATCTGGCTAAAGCTCTAAAAGAAACATTCTAATTGACAGAATAGTTTGTTAATATTGCATTAGAAAATGATTTATATGCAGCAGTAAAACTAGTTGACTGTTAATCAACTAGGAGAGTAGTAGAACATGTGAGCTGATGTTCAGTGTCACAGTGAATCGCATGGTTCAGGGTCAATGTGGTTCTAGGAAAAAAGGTCATGGAGTTCAGGTCAGTTTGACTCAATCTGTGTGTGTGTGTGTGTGTGTGTGTGTGTGTGTGTGTGTGTGTGTGTGTGTGTGTGTGTGTGTGCGGCCACTGCGTTTTCTTCACATTGTCTGATGTCCAAGAAAAGAGCAGACTTTATCATCATTCTTCAACAAATAGGGCGGCCTTGTGGATCAGCTGCACATTATGAACGCTCTCTCCTGTTTGGTATGTAAGATAGTATCTCACGTGGTGTGCATTTAACCTTACAACCAAAGCAAACAACTTTTTAATTTACCTCACTTTGAATTTATCAAGGTGAATCAGAGGATCTTACACAAGGCAATCTACTAAATAGCCTCTACTTTCATCAACAGTGGGGTAGAAATGAACGATCAATCACGTCCAGCCCAGACCTGAGCTCAGGATTGCTTAGTTAAATTTAAGTTGCAGAAAGGTATATTATAAGAGGTAAATAATAGTGTATTAAGGACTGTATTCTTGCACCTCTGGCAGAAAACACAAAATGTATACACTTTCACCTTCAAATCAGATAATTCAAGAAAGAGGAGTCTCCAGATACTGAAGTAAGCTACAGTACAATTGATCCATAGTATAATCAAACACTACACTGTTGGTGTAGTATCTGAAGGAAGTAGTTTGAGTATTTGTTCAGTACACTCCTCTGAAATTATATACAGTAAGTCCACGTGTGCTAAATTAGCAATGGCAGTTTTGACAGCTGTATTTTGTTCATATTTAATGTCACAAAATATTATGAATATTGCATACTCCAACTCATAATGTCCCCACATGCACACACAAATTCTCTTTCCCCCTTCCGGCACACAAGTGCTCTTGCTTTAGTTAGTTTAAATGGTAGCCATCAAGTGCCTCCTAAAAGGGTAGGAGGTAGCGTGTCCTGTCAGGTTGCAAATGCACTCAGATATCCATCGCAGGCAGGCTCGCAAGAGGTAGTGTGGGGGCACCTTGCTAGCAGAGCTAATGGCACGTTATGTAGCACTAGACCAAGCTGACTGGGCACTCGCCTCACAAAACAAAGCACTGGGGTGAAAGAAAGGGAGGAAAAAAAGCATATTTTCCTCCAAAAAGAGTGTCGGCGGTTGAGTTTTGAGGCTAATTGGCGGTGAACTGTTTGATAGGAGGCGTAGAGTTGTTTTTTGTCACAATAGTGGTTAACATCTGACAGGCCGGCGTAATAGGAGCTCATCCTGAATCTGTATTGATGCAGGATGTTATCTTTAAGTGCTGTGGGATATATTGTACACTAAAACTTATAGAACACATTAGAGACCAAACAATGTAGTAAATGTGGCGGGGAAACTCCCCGTTTTTTATTCTGAGTTGCACTATTGTGACATTAATGGGGCATGCTATCAGAGGGAAAATGCAGCGAGCAAAGAATTAACATCAACAACCGACAATAAAAGTCCAGTCACTTAATCCACAGAGCTCTCATCGAACTATGGTCTTCACAATACCCACACTGTTAATCAAACAAAAACACCATCTGAAACATGTGCCATTCAACTAAGAAGAAACTATTCAAATATAAAAAAGAAATCTTCACACACTGTTACAATAATGGTTTGGATAGATAAATACTTTAAATACAGGGTGAATCATCCACATCAAAGCTAGCTTTGTTACTCTAGCAGACAGTTAGACCATCAAACAGCAGAAGAACTGCACACAGTACATTCATATTTGGTTCAATGCGTATTTGGGAATTTGTGTTTTTGAAGTTACTACCCATAAGTGTTCTTTCTGGATGGGTAAGCAAATGAGACCTGTAGTTTCTCCTGAGGTGAGATGTGTGTAAAAAATACTTATTAGTTCTGATGACTTCAAAAAACCCTGATACTCTCACTATGGCTTATGAAAATCTGACATCTGGGAAGTTTATAAGTTCCCATCAGAGCCATTACGGTTATGGAATGCATGAAAAAAAAGAAAACTGGGTTATTTTGGTCTGATGAGGATGCCTAGTCATTTCCCATTAGGTCAACTTTATTCTCCTACCACAGGTATTTTCCGTGGGCAAATCCCTGCAATACATATGTACACTAGAATACACACAGCTGCACCAAGAGTGTGGTTTTTGTGTTGTATGTTGATGCAAATGAATGTCTGTAAATTGAGTATGTTGTGTATGAGCCTGCCAATGAGTATTCTGTCTGTAAGAGGGTTTTACATTGTGACTGAGTAATATTTTCTGAACAATGTGCACATCCAGGGCTGGTATGACACTGAGCCATTTTGCAGCCAAGTTCCCTCCCCACTGTGGCATTTGAAAGTACATGACAGTGTCAGAGAGGCAGTGCTGGCCAGGCCACAGTGAAACCTCACATTAACCTCATTTATCTGTGTTGTAGCTTATCACCCGACCCCTGCTACACACTCGCGGATGAACACACTGGCAAAAACACAAGTCTGAGCTGCGGCAGGCACACACACATGCACACAAGGCAAGGCAAGTTTATTTATATAGCACATTTCAACACAAGGCAATTCAAAGTGCTTTACAAAAATGAAAGACATTAAGAAACATATTATAAAATGACATTTAAAAACACTAATTTAAAAGCCAGTAGAAGCCAGTGTAAAGACTTCAGAACAGGAGTGATGTGATCCACTTTCTTAGTGTTAGTAAGGACTCGAGCAGCGGCGTTCTGAATTAGCTGCAGCTTTCTAATAGATGTTTTAGTGAGACCTGTGAAGACACCATTACAGTAGTCGAGTCTACTGAAGATAAAAGCATGGACACGTTTTTCCAAATCCTGCTGTGACATAAGTTATTGTTTTAATGTGACTGTTGAAAACTCAGGTCAGAGTCCATGACTACACCTACATTTCTGGCTTCATCTGTTGTTTTGAACATTGCAGACTGAAGCTCAGCGCTACACTGAAATATCTACCTTAATGCCACGTATACACAGCAACATACTACAAATATCCCTCTGGGACAGTACATCTAAATTCACTATGGATACAGGCAATAGCAAATACATGCTGTGCTAGGTTTGGGGCGATATATCAGCTCTCTGCTATTGGCTAAATGCATCATTTTGCTTTTTGGGGCAATTTTTGGGGGGGGAATTTATTTGGTAATATTATTGTCTGCCTCGAAAAACGATGGCCAGAGCTTCTTCAAGCAAGTCAAATCTAACAAATAATAGTTGAAACTGGATCCCAAGTAAGGGAGTGAACTTCATTATAAAACATGGAGAATAAGCAAAGTGATATCAGATGTGTTTAAGGTGACTATTGTCTTGAAATTAGCCATGTCATTTTTGATCGGTGTGTGGAAAGATATCGAATTGTCCTTATTTCATCGATGCAGTGCCATGCATAACACTACTCCATTAGGTATGTTTTGCTATATTTGTCCAGTCGTGTCTTGCAGCTTTTGTAACTCTAGTCAAAGCAGGAGTGATGCCACCATCTTAGAACATGCTTGTGTAATTTATAGCGCCAATTAAGTTGCCTCTCCTCAGCCAACTATGTACACAATCCTGTTACTTTTAAGGGACAGGATGTGCTCACCAAGCAGTAGAAGCAGGACACATATTAAAGACTCTAGTGGGTGGATGGTGAAAGAAAAAGAGACACTTTCTAAAGAGGTCCTGACACTGTAATTGCTGATGGGCTCATGGCTCACCAGGTGTTCTCTCTGTCAGTGTTTCTGCACACCTCCCCAAATAACACTGTTCCAATGTCAGGAGCTTAGTACAGTGCAATGCTAAAAGAAGGGACAGGAATAATAGCCACCCAAGCAGCCTGCGAGTCAGTCAGCCACATGTCCAAACAGATGAGACTGATCTATGGCCTTCCAGTAAAAAATATGAACAGGCCAAGCCACAACTACTAGACAGCTAGACAGAGAGCCAGACAGACCGACATTAAGAAACTTGCTCTATTCTAACCACACCAAAGTCATTTCAAGGAGGAAATATTTTCAGCCTTACAGATGCTGTTTTTCATATTTTTCCTCTAGTGCCAACCCATGCAAGCCAATAACCATGTGGGACTCAAATCCAATCAGAAACCAATGCATTGAAAGATAGATTGGACAGACACCAGGACTTTATTGCACGTGGGAAGACTCAATTACATTTTATGCATTGTACTACCATGTGCTGTGTCTTGACATCAGCATCCTAAGGAGTAAACAGTAGTGATGAAAGGCAAGCTTGTGCCAAGAACAACATTAGTGAAGGGTGGGTTTTGGTATTCCAGGGATTGTTTCTATCACTGGTCATTTTCCTGTTATTGAATTCCTCTCCTTCTCAATGCCTAACATCCTGGCTCACACTTAAGTCATTGTTGATACCCTCGCCTCACACCCATTTTTCACTTTTAACAATTGAAGTGGTAGGCCTACTGGTAAAAAATAGACGTACATAAAGAACAAAGTTTAAACCTCGTTTTTTTATTTTAGGGCATATGTACCTGGAGGGTCCTCTTCAGCTCATATTATAGACTGTATATATAAATGGACGTAGTGTCCGTGACGTCACCCATAGGTTTCTGCAGAGTTGCTGAGAAGTCCTTAGTAGGCGGAGTCGTTCACACAGATCGCAGCTCACACCTGCAGAGAGGGAGCGAGCTCAAGGTGGATCAGCTTCCCCTGGGAGCATTTCCCCTTCCACTAGTTTTGTTTTTACTAAGGACGAGAGCTTGAAACAAAATATGAATAAAACGCTGCCGTTTGCATCGATAGCGTTTAACAGACGGTCGCTGTTTGAGACGTTACGTTACAAAATATTACGCAGACAGCGGTAGCTGGGAGATCGATCACTTTATTTGCTAAACTATGCGGTACTATTAAATCCACATCACAGCAATGAGGCAAGCTAAATGAAACCAGGATACATCCTTTACCGTCAAACTGGATCTAAACAGAGCTGCCTGTGTGCGTTTGATAAATACTTTTATACTATACTATATTTATTATAGGCTATGCTACTTATTAGCTACATGGCCCTAACGTGTAAAGTTATACAAGCATTTGTACCAGTGCTGTTCACAAGTAGACTCTTGCAGGCCAGAGTAGCTGGAGTGATTCAACAACAACAAAAAGACATATCTGAGAAGTAATCAGGATGAACAGAAAGAGGAAAAGGAAAAGAGAGTACACTGAACAGACCAGGAGGGTCAGAGCAGGAGCAAGCCACGAGGAGATGAAGACATTAGTGAAGAAGAAGACATGTATGCGAGGAATAAAGATGAAGCGTCAGAAAGAGGGACAGAGGCAGGGATCAGGAGGCATATGAAACTCCAGCTGGACCACATGGTATATTTGTATTCTCCTTGCATACATATTCCATTACAGCAGCACAATCTAGCAGCTCTTAGTATTGACAAATATGTATTGAAATGTGTTGCTGCACAGGTCACCTTTAGCTCTCTTAAGAGATGGCTGATGTCATTTGTGTACTTAATTATAACTAAGTACTTTTACTGTACTTACAGTAAACAGAACTCTAGGGTATCATGAGTATTTTCTGCTGTTTTATACTTATTTTAGTTTGTTTGTCTGAACACCTTGTTTCTCTTGTGTATTAAGAACACTTGTGTTAGGGCATGATTTAACACAATAAATAGGTTATATATACACAGTATAAAATACCACGTACTGTCCGCCCCACTGTGGTCTATGGAAATTGCTCCTTTCTGCAGCCTGCTTCTACCGGCCAATAGATGAACTGCAGTTTGTGGCACTTCCTTATGGGCTTTCCGGCTCTGCCCCAGAGTTTGCCGCTTGGCTCATATGCATAAAGTTAGTTATACTTTATGTTGCAAGTTTGTGTCGATTGAGCAAAAATATAGAATTACCTCACCTAATTTGGTCCATTGTACATCAAGATTATCCTCTAAAAATCAGCAGCAATTTGAGTCGCTGTAAAACTTTTATCATAATCTTTACAAGGACATACCTATGAATGTGATGCTGATGTTTGGGTAATGGAAATCTTTACATCTGTGCTCCAATATATGTACATGACCCCGATTCCTACTATTCTCCTTTCATCTCCCTTTCTCATCACTATCTATCTGGCTGGGTCCCAGGTTGTCAGCTTATCCTTGTCCCGGGCCTGGAGCTCTACGGGGAAGAGAAGAGTCTGCAGGAGCTGTCTGACAGCCAGTCAGTCAGTCAGTGTCAACTCCACACTGTAATCCTCTACTGCCTCCGATAAGGATAAGGCAGAGAAGACTAGGCTAGCAGAAGAGAAGAGAAGAGGAGAGAAGAGAAGATAGGAAAAGAGGAAAGGAGAGAGGAAAGGAGAGGAGAGAAGAGAAGATAGGAAAAGAGGAAAGGAGAGAGGAAAGGAGAGGAGAGGAGAAGAGAGAGAGGAGACAAGAGAAACTGAATAAAACTTTCAAGAAGGCATTGGTACATGGAGAAAAAAGGCAACATTGTACATGAGACACAAAACCTTTTTCAAGTAGGAGATTCATAATTTTAGCAACCAAACAACATTCCATAACCCCCCCCCCCCTCCAACAAAATAAATGATGTGGCTTTATCATTTTCTGAGTCACAGTTGAGAGAGCTCAGGGTCACTGCTCTATTATGCACTATATAATATGATTAAACAGCTGTTATCAGTTAGGTTCTCCCTCATTTAACTTGGCCCTCAGAAGGCCGATGCTTAAAAAGTATTTCCTCTCAGTCAGGCTGTGGTTGGAATGTAATCAAATATGAATCAAGGCAGAGAGATCACAGGAGCACCACACTGAATTAACTATTGCATGATGGCTTACATCAGGTATCACACTTGATGTAAAGCCCAGGCAGGCACAGCAATCTTCTTTCTAGAGACGGTTTACGAAGCAGCTCGGAGGATTTTAACCCATTTGATGAGTTCCTCAGATTCAATTTGATGCAGGAACTCAAATGTGTAGCCTCAAAGCTTGTTATCTGCCCACTAATCATCATCATTTACACATTATACAAGTTCACTGTAGTCTTTCACAGCAACCTCCCTGGCAAATAGACAGCTGTATATCATGTCAGCTACACTGGCAGCCATTACGGAGCCAAAGCCAACACACAGCTGAACTAAGTCCCAAAGCCAGCTTCCCTTTTTCACATGGTTATTGAGCCATGCAGAGGCTTATCGACCCGACAATGTAACACAAGTTTGTAGAATGGCTTTAGTCCATCTCTCTCTCTCATTCAGACTCTGGGGTTTGCCTTGGTCATTCAGAAGATTGGTATTGATTATTCTGCCACTTCAAAAATAATGATTGTAAGCATGGAAACAGGATCACAAAGCCAGCAAATGCACACAATTCACTCTAATGTTCACACACAAGATATAGATCTACAAGTCCTGTGAAGTGATAAACAGGCAAGTGACTCACTTTGAATGTTAAAATGAACGTTTCGATCCAATTACGAGATATTAGCGGGACTTCAACAAGCGCAGTGGTGAAGTTCGGTGATAGTCGTTGACCCTTACATCACCAACGACGTGTTTCCACTCTGCACAGATAAATTGCCGATTCAAGTGCCTGCCATCTCAGTTGAATTGTTATTGCTGTTCTGTATAGAAATCAGTCTAAGAAACACAAGACTGTGCACTAAGCGATAAAGGCATACATCATCCCACACAGCGGAATGTTCTTTCACACAAAATACAAAAAACTCTCATTGATCCCCTTTAAAAGCAGTATTCTGTGTGTGTGAGGGTGTCCTTTCTCCTGTGTGCATGCATGTGTACTCAGTGCACTCATGAATAGAGGAGGATGAAAGGAAAAGCTGAAAAGGTCTAAGCGCACTGCATGGTTCAACCAGAGAGCTCAATCTCTTGATCTGCCCCCCCCCCTCTTTACTATTTCAAAATCATTTTTTCTCACACCTACACCTGCCCACACAGCTGTTCCTCTTTCCAGCTTTGGTAAAAGAAGACTGAGGAACAGGGATTCACCTGTGACTGCAGGCATGTGTGACATCATTTTCATTATCACGCATCAAGCACTTGTTTGGTGTAAAAGTGGTAGAAAATATTTACCAGGGAGAGAAATAAGCGAGAAAGGAAACAGGAAAGCAATATCTAATCAATATGCTCAACGTTTTAGCTTGCTTAAAACACATTTTCTTTCGATGTGTCTGAATGTGTTTGTCTTCTTAAATACAACAAGTAATTATAACAAGTGTCTACGTTGTGTTAGGGCTGTGGTTTGGCTACACATAAGAGCTGATGAACTTCTTATTGATGTGGTGATGTATTTAAGAGTCTCTCATTTGATGGAGGATCATTAATAAAATATTTTCTCTGGTTACTATTGTCTTTCAGAGCGACTAAACACCACCAGAAGCTTTTGCACGCCTCAGTGCACAGCAGCTTTTGTTGTTTTACCTGTACTACACCTTGATCTGGCAGAGGTTCAGGGCAAGCCAAAATCTACAGTGAGAATGTTTACTCATGCATGCAACTCCAAATATCTCAGAGGAAAATAAGTGAATGACACCTCTGCCTGTGGTATGCAACTTGTAAAAGATATTCTCAAAAACAAAGGGTTAAGAGTAAAACCTGTAATTCAAATTAATGTGTCTACCAATATATAAGGACACACACAAACACCTTTTGCAGCTATTGGTTGATCCATACCCATCATTCACTCTGCCTGTACTTGCAGGTTGAAGCATTTCTGTCACTAAATGCATATATATGTTCTCTCTCTCGTTCGCGTGTGTTAGAGGATTTGGGTCCGTGTGCACATATGACTCAGACAACCGAGCTCAGTTAAATGGCTTGTGATTAGGACACATTGGCTTCTAATTGCCTCTCATTACCATTTGAAAGTGAGTGGCGGCTGGAATCAAAGGTGTGTGTGTGTGTGTGTGTGTGTGTGTGTGTGTGTGTGTGTGTGTGTGTGTGTGTGTGTGTGTGTGTGTGTGTGTGTGTGTGTGTCTCAGGTGGGTGGGTGAGTGAGTGGGTGGAACAGCATGCCTCATTCACAGTGGCATGACCGCACGATAAGGCACTATGGGGACAATTCATTTATTCCTATCACAAAGCCTTTAGGTTCACCATCATATCCTCTTATAGACTCAATCAAAGCCCTTTCTTCTTCAGTCTTAAGCAATGAACCATTCAACCTAGAGTGCCTATGCACTACACACATTTCTTCATTAATAGCTTTTCACACAACACAGCTTACAGTATATGTGAATATATATGTAACCTGAGCTACATGTAAACCCAATCTATTAACAATGTCAACTCATTAGCACAACCAATTTGTATGTGAATGTTTAACATGCTTAGTTATGTTAACAGACTAAAAGAAGATTTCAACTGAAGTTTAAATATTCTGCATCAGTTCCTTTTCCCCATTCAACTGTTGCTATACTTAAAGGTGGGGTATGTAATTTTGGAGAAACCAGCTTGAGTGCGCTAGAATTTGAAAGTACACAACCGGAAAAAATCTGCCCCTTCCTTCAGACTTCCTTACAGAGCCCCTCCTCCAACACACACAAACGCGCACATGACCAATGAGGGCACAAGATAAGTTTGTGCACAGATGGAAGGCTGACAGGCAGGTAGGCCATCCAGTTATTTTAGCCGGGCCGGCTCAGATGATTGGTCGTGCTTTTTACAGCGCTACGGCTTCCACAGATGACATTTTTTTATGTATTTATTGTCAAAGCATTTAATATATTCATTGCTATCGGGATGTTAAGAGCATTCCATGGAATATAACAAAAAGTGTTTCTGAAATAAATTACATACCCCACCTTTAAAACAAATATATAATTGCAGTATATTCCCTAGTCTCAGCTATTTACTGTATGCACAGTACACCACAAACACATCTATTTATTGAATTAAAAAAAATTGAGAAATATAATATTTTCATGAAATGTATCCATGCATGCAGCTTCTTCATTGGCAAGTAATACTTGTATTAGTTTATTATGCAACATTTTACAAAAAAGGCATAGCCAACACTTTTTGTTTTTGAGATTATGGTTCCATGTGTTGTTGGAAGCAGATCACAGAAGTAAGAGGGATAGTAAATGGTATGATGGAAATATATGGGAGAAATTTGGGGATTCCTTGTTGTCTAACCGTTAGGGGTGTATGAAAATAAAGATACACTCCAGATTGCCAGATTCTTGCCAATACAATTGCTGATGACCAGAGAGTCAAAGACTAATGATTGAGAGATGATACAGCCAGAAGGACCCCATTATGCATCCCTGAGGAATACCATAAGGAGGTCTTCGAGATATTGTTAATTGATATTTTTGGATTTGTTTCAAGATTCAAGATTGGAACTGTTGTGCTTGATATTAAATAAATGTGTTCAGAATTGTTCATGCCAAAAGGGCACAGTTGTTTTAGGATGATTGATAAGTGTTTAAGGGAAGGCAACTCAATAGGTTATAGGACATGCTTCAAACATGAAAAACATAAGCAACAATTAAAACTGTGAAAAATAAATTCTTCACATAGCAAAAAGTTGCATTTTCACCAGTAAAGGAGAACTCTTCAAAGAGTAAATGCAGCTGCCAATAGAACTGCACCTTTTCATCTTTAGCAGCTCTACATTTGTCACTTGGTCTCATTTGGATTTCATATTAAATTCATAATGCGAGTGAAAACCTAGGCTATCACTTGGGAATCATAGCCTACCCTGAGTGCAACTCCGAGGTGTAAACAGAGTAAAAATAGCCTGCTATCACAGGCTTCCCTACAGTCCCGTTATATAATGGTCCAAGCTAGGATGAATGACATCACGGGTAGTCCAGCAATCACAAACCCTATGTCCTTTACAACCAGCTGGCAATGTAAAACACTGAGTAGTAGATATAACATACGCAACAATCCTTATAAACGGTCTAAACATGAAACAAAAATATGTAACAACATTTTCGCAAACACTGGACAAATTATGCGAGTGTGGTTAGTTGTTCTTAGTCTCTTTTCGTGTAGAGAGAACACTTCCGCGATGGTGAAACGTAGATAAAAATGTAATGCTTGCCTTTGACAGTCATTGTCAGTAAGAAAATAGTTAAACATAACACCTATACGACACGAAGCAACCTTATTTAGCAGTGTATGTCAATGATAAGCGTTACAAAACATCCTACAAAGAGCAAATGTTTGAGCCGAGGTCGAGTGGCGCAGTTACTGAAAGTACAGCGGCTGCCCAACACCAGCTCTGCCGGCGAACGCGCTCCTCGCTCGGTCAGAATCCAGCCAAACCTCCGCTCTCTTTCGCCCCACTTAAACACTACTTTGCATGTAAGTCCCGAAATGACAAGTACATAAACCCAAAGCGCGCATGCCCCCGTGCTGTTTGGTCACTTAAAAATAGGTCAGAGGGCGAAGTAAACATTTTCCGAGGCTTTGAAGTAAACCAAAGCGTCAGCGCCACCCTGCCCAGTTCTTCCAGCCATTTTCTCTTCACAGCTCCAAAGAGAGAAAAAGTGGCATGGCGAAAGCAATGACAGCTTGGTCAAAGGAGTAGTGAATGAAGAGTTTTGTGTGACTTACTGTAGGGTGTAACGGGCTGCTGAGTTTGTGTCTCTCCTTGTTGCCAGGGCTCCCCTGCTCTGCTCCGGCGCTGGCGGTGGAAAGCGTCTCCCCTCCTAATGATGTTTGCAGCGCACAGCTAATAGCTCTCTGCCCCCACCTTCAGAGAGAGAGAGACAGAGAGAGAGAGAGAGAGAGAGAGAGAGAGAGAGAGAGAGAGAGAGAGAGAGGGGGGGGGGGGGGGGGGGGGGGGGGGGGGGGGGGGGGGGGGGGTTGGGGCCAGTTTGTAAGCTACTCATGCAAAAATATGAGAGGGCTCGGAGCTCTGCAAACAGAGACTGAATTACAAGTTCACTGACAGTACTAGGGCGTGAGAATGCACAGTAGGCTACATATGCCATGTTCAGTGTAAGTAAGTAAGTGTAGTGAGTGTATTTGGATATATTTATAGCAGCATAGCAAATTCCAGAAACTGCATGTTTTTTTTCATTTTTTATTTAATTTATAAAAGTGTAAATCATTGGTTTAGCTGGTGTGTTTCCTTAGCTAAACATCCCTCAAAAGAGTAAGCTGCAATAACCCTCATTAGTTAAAATAATGAACTTCAACTTTTGACCACATCACTAAACGTTTAAGAATGTATAAGGTGGCTACACGTTTGGGGTATTTGTATTTTACTTTAGTAATCTTTTGATACTTTTTATACTGCATTTAATTGCATTATTGTTATTTTTACTCCACTATTTTTTACAGCTGTAGTTGCATATGTTGAGTCCAGGAAGTGCATACAGTAAACCCAAACATTTTTGATTAAATCCATGTTTATGCATTACTTATGACAACCTAATAATGTAACTCGTAATGCTATAACAATCACAGGATAATCCTGCCGCACAACACATTCAATTAAGTTTGTTTTTCCCTGCAATACCTTTGAAGTTTTTAATCAAATTTAAAGAGATTTTTACACATGGATTATCACTTATAATTGAGTATTTTTATTTCCTATTATTGCTAGTATTGCAATTGATAAAGTGAGTATTAAAGATGTATTTGATAATATAATGTTTGCATCACTGGTGGCTATTGTTTATCCCATGAGCTTAACCTTATGTTTAATATCACATGCTGGGGACACCATACCATCTTTACTTTGAATTCTCAAGAAGCTGTCAAAAGGCCTGCAGGTCCTGGCAGTCATCTGAGGTAGAAGGCTCAAGATCCTAGGGAGAATCAGTTTAGCTGAGAGCAATGACTAATAGTCAGCTGACAGTGACAAGGTGGAAAATCTCAGCAGCTGATAGTGACTGCTTTTACACACACACACACACACACACATACACACACACACACACACACACACACACACACACACACACACACACACATACACACACTAACAGCACACCCAATCTAGGAATACTAGAAAACATGTTGACGAAATACTTTTACTCATAACATGATTTAGTTGTTGCTAAATCACATTAAGCTGCTAAATTAAATTGGCTTTTTGTGGTTCAAACATTTGACAATTGGTGTATCTATTCATTTTACATTCCTATATGATACAAAATCAGCCACAACATTGAAATTCAACAGTTAAGGAGAATTCAAATACTTAGTTAACCCCCCCTTCTATTTTTAGTGTATTTTATCTTGACCCCTGTGACCTCTCCCAGATTTCCAATATGGCAGCCTTCGCCTCTTGGACACAGGAGAGTGCAACCTGACACTGAATGAGCCGTCGGGTGCACGAGGCTGCAGAGTGACAGACGATCTGGGATGTATCCCACTCCCAGCCAGTCAGTCAATAAGTGGCCTATTGTCCCGCGTTCTATTGTGCCCTTGTCACATGTACGCCATACAAAGAGACAGAGAGGTAGGCTGCCCTGTGTGCCAGGAGGCTAGCATTACATTCATGGCCTGGATGCATAGAAATGAAGAGACACCGTCTGCTGGTGTATAGTCAGACCTTGATATTTGAATGCCCACAAGAATGAATAGTTTCAGTTAGCAACAACCATTTATTATGCAGTCTGTGTACAGGTTGGTTGATACTAGAGTATCTTTAGTGCTTCCTGTAGTGTCAATTTCACATTGTACACAGCATGACTTACCCACACAGCATATGTATCAAGTCAGAATTCAAGAGGAAACAGTACATGCACTAAATGTCATGTCAATTTAGAATTCAGTCGTACTGCTTCAAGTCTTGTTAGCGCACAGAAGTGCATGCATTCACTCATTTGCATACACACAAGCATGTACTCGTTCCAGTCTTGGATCGCTCTCCCTTTCGTCTGTGCATGTACCCACAGGTGTACACCTACTCACTACACAGTGGGTGGATGAATCGCATGGAAAGCTCCAGGTGAGACTTCTTGCATAGGACCTACAGAGGTACTGTACATGTACAGTAGGAAAAGTTAAGTAGGTAATTTCCTGTTTGGCAAAGCATTCATTTGAATGAGTTCCAACATTCACGGTACAATGATAATGCATAGTTGTGCGTAAGTGTGTGTAGTTATGGCGTGCTTGAGTAATGAATAACCCTGCTTTCAAAAGAGGAGCAGATTCTTCGAGGGTTGGGTTACTCCCTAGAGATGTATCTGTGTTCTTTGTAGGAGATGTGAGTAGTATACAACAAAGTGTACCAGGTGGGCATGTATGGGTAGAGCCCTGGTATACCTGCATACCTGTATGGCTGTATGTGAGATCAAATGACTTAGATCTGAAATATAAATGCATTTTTCGAAACCTCAGTGATTTGAAAGCTTTCTTTTGTGAGAAAGGGTGCCAAGTTTAATATTAAATAGAAAACTAAATAGGAGACATCCACTTAACTGACAAGTATACACAAACAAGGGATTTGACACCTCACCTGGGATATGAATAAATAACACACTGAACCTAAAACATGCACTAACGTATATAAATAATTAAGAATCACTCGCCTTTGGAAGCAACCCTTCAGGGATTTTAAGAGATTTTATGAACAAAGTAGCGCAGTGTCTGAAGTGCATGCCACTTCACACAGTTCACTCAATTGAGCAGCCCAGCTCTTCAGGTGCTTTTATTGCTTTTTTATTCAATTGTATGTGAATTTTCTGATTTACCTGTTCAGGCAAAGGCATGGAAATAGCATCTCTTCAAATCTTCTGCGAAAAAGTATTTCATAGTTTAAGAGGAACACTCATGCTTTGAAAGTAGCTGTCACTTCAGATTTAAAGGCTTCAGTGTCTGCTGAAGTTCAGGGGACGGTGTGTTTCCTCACTGCTCCCTCTTTTGTTGAAATGTGGAAGTGTTTACAAGTTCCAGGGCTAGACTGCATCATGTCGAACACTTTGACATGATACAAGTAATAACTACTTAAGACATCCACATTATCCACAGTTCTACTTTATAACAGAAAGGGGACTCAACTTTGAAATGCTGATATACTGTGAAACATAACAGTTAATACCAACTTTCTTTTATTTTTCCCATACACCCCTGTCAGATAAAAAATAATGTACCTCTCAAGGTCGCTATTTATTTTAGCTGCTCATGCATTACCTTAATGTTTAATGTTTAGCATTAGTTTCAGCTAAGTATTATAACTATTTGCCCAACAATTTGAGCTATTTGAACCATTATCCAATAATTCTAACTAACATATTTGCTCATTTTTGTAGTTTTCATTCACACTGTCAACACGTTGAGTTTAAGTGTGAGCTGACACGGTGCGCATTTGCAGTTCTTTTTATATTCAATTTTTATTTGATTTTTTTCATTATTTGATCTATTATTTGAGCAATGGGTTACGCCAAAGTCACTGCTAACTTCACAACACTGCGAAACAGTCAGAATTCCCTGAATTTTTGTTCATCTTGATTTATTAAAGAACACAAAGTATATTGACTTTTTTATTTCTTGCAGTCAGGTTCCCAATTTATTTTATTTCCAATATCCTTCACCCATTGTGTATATATTGTTATAGTGATGTTGTTGCATCTGAGCTGCACGTTGTAAACCTAACATTAAAATAACTCAAATCCAGCTTCTGCATCATCTTATTCAGTACAGTATATAACAATCACAAGCTGCCTAATATACCACCACTTTCACACCACCTCTCTAACAACCAAATTACACAGGCTTAAAGTTGCCCTTGCAAGTTTAATCCTATACAGTGAATGCCTGCTATCGGCTAACCTGTTCTCACACACCTTCCCCATTCCACGACAAGGGAAAACGAGCGGGGAGGATTAGGATGCAAAGAGAGTTTCCTAATCTGTGTATTAACAGCAGCCAATTCAATCACGCTGTCTTGGGTAGGCAGATTTTGGGAAGTAATCTGGAGTGTCTTAATGTGATCTGTGTAAAAAGTTCAGACCTAATTGGAAAGGAGAAACATATACTTCAAAGTCAAGACTGCACACACACATACCATGCATGCAGGCAGTGTTTTTCTGCTCCTCCACATGCATACAGGGAAATCTAACGTGTGAATGTTGCTATTGAAGGAGATCAGAAACAGCATTATATTCTTGCTTTGATAAAACATAACTTTAGATGGGTGAAAAGAGAGTGTTGTGTGTATGTGTATCTCCTCTGTATGGAAAAATAATTGGCTCCAATAACTTATTATTAGACTGCTGCCTTTGTAGATGATACTGCAGTATTACCGAGACACAGACAGTTATTCTTCTAATATTCTGAATTGTTGTTTTACCCTTTCCACTTCCTGTTTAAACTGCAAATCATTTTGATAGAAATATTGAATTCCCCTTTTCACCTGTGTTGTGATTCTCCCAGATACAGTGTCTGCATTTTTTAAATGTTATGACTGTGTTCAACCCTGCTTCCCCCCAAATAAAAACAACCCCAACCCTCATGTATCATAAATGAGGTTGGTCCTCTGCCTTCCTTTCTGCCTAATAGGGCTAGATGAAATGTGGGTTATGCCCACGCCACTCTCCTCCTACAAAGCAGCAACTTTAATTATTGACCAGGCAAGGGAGGCTCTCCAACACACTTTCATAAAAACACAAACACCCCAGTGTACACAAACACACACGCCTACACCAGTCGTGAGTGATATAAGGACAGGCTTCATCGTACACACTCATCATCGCGGGGTCAGAGAGGAGTCAGCTGGATAATAGATGAGCTTTACACCCTGCCTGCATGGGTGCACTTTTTTTGGCTATATGATAATGTGACTGTGTGAAAGGACGAGGGAGAAAATGACAGATGTATTTGAGTGAATACAAGAAGTAGAGCAGAGTATCCCTTTGATCCATCTGTTCATGTCACCTGAGCATATGTTCAACTAGGTTTGTCCCACTTTTCTCCAAACATAGTAAGCATACTAAAATCATTTTCATTTGTAAATCAGTTTGAAAGTTGAGAGAACATTAATGTTGCTCATCAATGGATTTCTAAAGGGGTTAGGCTGACATTTAACAGTTAAATGAGAAGACAGATACCACTATTTTATGAATATGTACAGTAAATATAAAGAAACAGTAAGCAACTTAGCGTCAATACTAGAAACATGGGGACACAACCAGTGTGGCTCTGTCTAAAAGGTTATAAAAAGGGGACTTCAAGTACCTGTAAAGCTCAGTAAGAATCGAATTGTGTTGTTGTCTGCCAGACATTGTTTTGGCCATGAGCTGTGACTTCCTGGAGACAGACAGTGTTATCCATCCAACTGAAGTCAGAAACATATACTTTATAGATAAAGTCAGAGGGCTAAACAGCGGTCTCAAAATGGTGAGCTTTTCCTTTCATTAACTTGCCTACAATCCACAATGTGATGGGTTTTATTCATTTTATATGAATGTAAATAAAACATTGGATTCTGTCAGAACTAACATAGACTGGATTGAAGCATGATATCAGAGGTAGTAAGGTAAAGCTGGGCTCAGACTAGAGGAGTTTCTGGTTGCAACATGGTCTTATGGAGAATGTCAGGAGTTAAAAACCAGGCAGGCAGATGAAAGCAAGAAGGGAAGGGAAAGTTGTCAGGTAGTCAGAGTCAGACAGAATGGGAATTTCCTGGCAGCTATTCATGGCACACAAGGACATCTGCTCTCTGGTTGTACAAATATATCCAGATGAACTTGAGCACATTTCAAGAGATGGGATGGTTATTTTCACCATATTGCGACATCTTAAAGGATCTAAATATTGTTGAAAAGCTAATAATGAACAGATTCAGCAATAATGAAGTTGGGGACCCACTTATTGAACATGCTTTTAGAGGACAAGTGGAGCGGGAGGAGCAGAATGGTGCAAATGGCCTGTCTTACCACATGCATCGATTACAATGCGTCGCAGTCATCGATCAATGCTGCCTCTGTGGCTTCACCCTGTGACCGCCATCATTAGCACCTTCCACTGTGTCCCACCTCTGTGTCCACAATGTCCTCCTGCCACCTCCCTCTAGCTCTCCCTTTCTTAGCTCCCCCATGTATCTCAAGACTTTTTGCCCACATTCCCATCTAATGAGGTTGCGTACGCTTCTTCTCACCTCTCAGAAATATAGGCTTCGGAGCAGGCCTTTTGCCTCGAGGGGTACTTTAGGAACAGCTGTTCAATTAAAGGATCACCATTTTGGTAAATGAAGTGTACTGAGCATTATGAGAGGAATAAAGTACAATCACACTCAACTACGAATCTGAAGAAAAAAGTTGAATCTATTTTGAGTATTCAAAAAGGTTCGGGACCCATCATCGCTTTGATGTAAAGAAAGTGAAGATCCTTGAATTCAGGTGACACATATATGGGAAAATAGACAACTTCAACAACAACAGATTGATGAGGGGATCAATAACACCTACAGTAAAGTAAATATGTAGCTCGATCAGCTGTTAGCTTACCTTAGCATAAAGACTGCAAACAGGGGTAAACAAACAAGCCTGGCTCTGTTTATAGGTAAACCTTACTCATTAACCCATTATGTCTTAATTGTTTATCCATTAGAGAAAAACTAAATGCACTATTTTAAAAGGTGCTTTTTTTCTTGTACAGGTCGTCTCTTTCTGCATCATTCATGTTATTTCTTTAATTTTCTTTCATCAATTTGTTTCAGTTATGTTGTCTCTTATGAACCAATGTCATTTCACTGCAGTCAGTGCAGGTTTTAAAGTGCTTAGGTTTTCACATCCACAGCTTTATGAGTTTTCAGTTCTATACATTAGGAACCTTGCAGTAGGGTCTTTTCATCTCATTCAATAAGACTTCAGAATGTGCTTGGTATAGTGAAATGAAAATGCGTGAGTGTGATGCAACTTATAAAGAGAAAAAAACCTCATCTGTTATTTAATGTCCTTCCCTCTTTCATTCTGCCACTACAGTTATCAGTCTGTTGTACTCAAGTTCAATTGGACGTAAACATCCGCAAGGCCAGATCGTCTAGACGCTCGATTTCAAAAGCCTTTTAAAAGCTTGAATCAATAAAATAGCTTTCTCATCAACACACTGCGTCCCTCAATGCCTGGCCACGAGAGGCCCAATACAATTATGCTTGTACAAACTCTCCATCAATTAATCACCATTCTTGTGTGTCTCTCTTTCTCTATAGTTTTCATAGTCGGAGGAAGTCCCGGTATGGAGTTCCTGAGGATGTTTGCTCACCGTTTGCTTACGCTGGATGACAGTGAAGCTGTTTGTGTGCACTTATCTGTGTGGATTAATATATAACAGTAAAATGTGGGAAAATGTTACAAGTTACTTTTGGCGTGGTAATAATTTCCTATTGAAGTAAATGCAGACGTTCACTGGCTGAGTGTAAAGTGACACTCTCCCCTAAAACCTGTTTCGGTATATATTTTCTTACAACATACAAATGTGTCAGGTTCTGTTGTACATTGAGATATTGTGTAACACTGCAACACATTAAGGTAACATCTGCAACCATCAAAAGCCAAAGCTTCACTCACATAACTTAGCAGATGCATTTCTTCACAAATAAGCATTTTCCTGGAAGTGCATTTTATATTCAACATCTTTCCACATTTAATTTGACATTATTTGCTTTGTTGTAGATAACAAGCACTACCTGGTCATTGCCTGTATGTCTGCTCTATCTCAGCATCATACTCCCAGTCAGTTTCTAATTTCAGTGGATATTAAGTGAGACAAGACTGGTATTCCTGGGAGCCTTCCCTCGACCTCCTGATGTGCATCAGCTGATGGCCCGCCTCCAATGTGTGTTGTTAACATGGAGAGCACAAGGATTTTAGCCCTGGATGAAGGGAATAATAAAATATAGATGATGTCCTCACAATAGTACTTTAAGTAAATTGTTAGACACACAGAGCCTTGTGGATTAATATTGACGCACATAAAGAATGAGCTGTTTCAGAATATTCAAAAGGATTCAAATTGCTGCTATTTTGGCAGTGTTTTCTGTCTGCTCTCTTCTATTCAAACAACATCTATTTATAGATCACTCCCTCTTTCATTTCCTTAGTTCTCAGGATTTTCAATTATGCAGACTCTTTTAAGTATACTAGCTGGCCTGACCATGGATCATTAGCTGCTTTCAGTATCCACTGCAGGCTTTATTTGATATAAAGCTTGAAGAACAAAATACAGAGAATACTTTGTCCTACAAATGCCCCAGCAACTTGACACAAGCTTAAACTGACTGGATTTCCATGTAGCATGCGTCATGTACTGAAGCTGATAGTTTCCTTTTGTGTGTACATGTATGGCTGTGTGTATTTGAGTGTGCTGAGGAATGACTCAATACTGTGAAAAGGAGGGGTTTCCCACACACTATAAATGTAATTGGCCGTGTATCAAACAAGGCTAAATGTGACTTATGATGCTTCTTATTGTTAGTATTTGATGAGCTTTGCACTTTGTACCCTAGGTTTTTAAAGGTGCCAAAGGACACATTTCTTCACATTCCAGTATTCTTAATATCCACCTCCTTATACGTCAGCTGATTATGAAATGATGTACCAAGATATCGAGTGTGAAGTGTACTTTCCGTGTTGTAAATAATGTGCCCTGAAACGAACAATGTGTGACAAGAAGCTATAGGGACCAAAAAAAAGCCCAAACTCTGGTTGATGGCAGACAGAATACAAATCTTTATGATTCACACTGAAGGGGATTACTGTTACGTGTAGTGAAGGAAATACTGCTATTTAAAGAGCAAATAGGAAATAGCTAAAAGTGAAAAAGATCAGACACAGAATGCATTCAATAGCTCTTCTGAGACCTATCCATCAAGGACAATGAAAAACCTTGAAAATCTACCTGCACACTTTTTATTTTCCACCTTTACTATTTAAAATTGTATGGCTTCATTGGAAGCTGATATCCTGGATGTTACTGCTACTTTGCCAGCTTTCTGTTTTGATCATTATTAAACCCTCTCTTTATTGCATTTCTCAAGTCTAATGTATGTTATTTTAAAAAGAAGACTTAATATTTAACACCTGAATTACACAACAACTATCTTACGTTGTATCTTGACCAGTGCATAGTGTGCAGTTATGCATGCATGTATGTATGTGTGTGCGTGCCTGTGTTTTAAAGTGTGCTTGCTTTTCATTCTATTAATAGCAGACCTCCAGTAGCTGACCCATTAACACATGTTGTCAATCACCAGGCCAGATTATGACCCGTCAGATTGTTACTCTGCCACATGGGAAACACACTTGACATGTCAGGACATACTGTACATTACCATTATAGAACATGTCAGGAGGAAAGGGATCAGTTAAGATATCAAAACTATCTGCACGGCTACTCCGACATTTTTCCCGCTGTAACTGGTGCTAACATTGAGGAGCAAAATGGCCGATCAAATGCTTGTTTTCATCCTGATCAAATTCAGACTGTTTGAAGAACAAACAGCAGCTTTGTACAATCGTCTGCAGCTTGAAGCAGGAACTGTGACTTACTCTGGTTCTCTTCTGTGTATTTATTCTCCTAACCTGTTTGTGGGCTAATGTTTTGAAGCCTTGAGTCTTGCATTAAAGCTGTTCCAATCTTCTTCTTTTTAGGCGGCTGCACAACAGGGTCAAACTAAGTGCATAGAAAAACATTTTGAGGCAACTCAAATGTAACAGTTAATACAAAAAAACTGAATGTACTGAAAACCTTGGCACACCTACTTGCTGCCTGCTACATCTACAGTACAGTTAGCTGACATCAGTAGTCTGTAAAGGGTTATTTTAGATCTGTGAGTCTGTGAGAGCATACCTCCATCAGGGGGAACAAGGTGGGGGATCTGCTGTGCACTCACTGAAGAGGCACTAATCCTGGGTTACTGCTGCCTGTCACGGCCCTGAGTCCTAAACCTCTCATTCAAGCATACAACCTGCTGCTGTGTATCAACACAGCCTCACAGAGGACACACATGTGTTGTACAGTCAGTCTAGGGATTAAATGCACGGCTCAGTACAGTATGTACAGTATGTTGGTATTAATCACACACAGCAATCAACACGTCTGTATAGAGAGATATATAAGTTGAGAGTAATCATTCACAAGTCTGACTACAAGCTGTGCAAGAGGGGACATGTGAGAAAAGTGTGTGTGTGTGTGTGTGTGTGTGTGTGTGTGTGTGTGTGTGTGTGTGTGTGTGTGTGTGTGTGTGTGTGTGTGTGTGTGTGTGTGTGTGTGTGTGTGTGTGTGTGTGTGAATTCACAAGGGAGAGGCACTGAGGGTGGAGCACATTTGTGGATGTTAGGCAATGCTGAACAGCTGGCAGTACCGCTTTTTACACACTCAAACACACACAACCATACACACACATTAACACAGTGCACAATTGTACTAGTGCGCTGTCACCGGGTGCTTACCACTTCCTCCTCCTCTCTGCTCGTCTCCACCCTCTCTCCTCATATAGTATAGTACTACATGCTCCAGTTGACAGCTCATGCCGAGCCAGCACATTCCACATTATTACTACTTCAGATGTTTGTGGCCCAGAAGCGAGCCGATTGGCTGAGGTGCTTCAGCTATTGAGAGCCAATGAAGAGCCTGCTCAGGGGTGTAAAGAGACAAGCAGTAAACTAAAAGGGAACTCCCTCTGCTGGGCAATACAGAGAATATCTGGGTTTGTCTTTGGAGGTAATCTAATATTCACTAACACAAGGGAGGAGTGGTGTATTAAAATGTGCTAAGGCTACATACATATCTGTTATATTTGCTGTTAAGCTTCCTTGGCTTCAGCTATCCTTCCTCTCTTAGTACTGTGACACTTTACTATTCCTCAGTTTTTGCACAAATTACATAAACATGCACATGAAATATTCCTTATTTTCCCTCACACACTCCAGCCCTTCCTCATGTTCTCATTCTCTCTCACCATCCACTATGTCTGTAAATCAGAGAGCATCCCAAACAGCTCAGCCTGCTGCTGCCATGCACTCTTTCCTGAGAAGACACAAGAATACTGAGTGACATATTCACACACTGGGAAACACACAGACACACAAACAAGTGGTTCAAGTACAAAGGTCTCTTGTTGGCTATTAACCCCTGTGCTGCCTTGGAGAGCATCCCAAGGCCAAAATGAAATTCCTTTAGGGGGGAGCGGCCCTCTATAAAATTCGCCATTAAACATCAAATGGAGTCAAACTGAAAGTTGTGACATAGTATAGTATTCTCACTCCCTGGTTTTACATAAAAGCGTGCTACTGAAGCAGAAAATGCTGTGAGGAAATGTTAAATTCATGCACAAGGAGGACAAACTGTTTGTAAAGTATTTTTTACCCTTCCTACCTCGAAGCGATTTAATTAGTGTAATACTTTTTTACTTGTATAAGTTTTAAAAGCTTGAAATCGAAAATGTATTATTCACACACTTCATTTAAATATGTATACCCCTCCTCTTCGGCATCATACCTTATGTGACCGCAGTGAATACGTTTTAAGTTGGATATTTGACAGAAATTCAATACCCCTGTGATAACTTTCCCATAGTAGTGAAAATGATGCTTATCTTTATTATTATGCTGTCTTGTGTAACACACACTTTTTATCGCTCTTGTGTCATGAATATATTTTACAAAAATATTTTAAAAGATGATAATTCCAGATTTTTTCAATAGTTTATACCTATGTCAAGTGACCAGGTGACTCCTTTTCCAAACCAGAGAGTATATGAACAAATAAGACAAACCCCTTTAATCAGATTTTAGTTCCTCTCCATTATTATATTTCTGAAGAATTATGCTGTTCAATCGCTGCCATGTCATGTGACCTATTGACTTATATTGGCACGGATACATGTAGGTATTGGAAATAACACTGGTTTTGTGTCATTCAAGGGGTAATTCATTGATGGTCCCTAAATGAAACACTGTGGATAACACCGAAGGCTCAAATATGTGCTAACCGTCCACTGACCGCTACATCCAGATCAGAATGTATGTCAAAAGTCCAACCTAAAACAAATGTTACTGTGGCCCATGTGGGTATAGGTGCAAGCTCCAAACTGACCCACTGACCCTTAGAGGCCAGAGTTCAGAAAAACCTTGGCTGCTATAACGGCAACATGGAAACAGAGCCAGACGTTGAGGAATCTGTTGTAAAGTAGTGAGCTTCATGGTTCACTCTCAGCACTCTAATCATTACGAGACAAAGGCAGCTATTTTTTAGCAAAATAGCTGTGATTAACCCACTGCACTTTCCCAGCACCAAACAGCAGACACACATTAGCAGCTAGCTGTTGTAGAAAGCAGAACATTTAGTGGCTAAATAGTCAGATATTTCCCTCAGGACAGAAGGTGGTACCAAAAGAGCTAAAAGGAAAGGCCGGTGCCAAAGTTTATGTACAACTGAATCTGATGCTAAAATGTTCAGTGCATCAACTTTATAATGTTACAATGTGTCAATGTTGTGTTTGTAGCTTGTTTCTGCTGCCCTCAAGTGCTACGATAATCTGTTAATGCGGCTTTCATTTTCAAAAAAAACAATAGTCTTCTAAAATAAATGCTGACTTTAACAAGTTGATAAAAATGGGCATTCTATAAAGAAAAGTGCTCCAGCTCTGATTAAATAAAACGTGTATATTAATATGTAAACTGCACTAAATAAAGTTTAAAGGAAAGGTCACCTGTCTTCAAGTGTCTTTATTTGTGTCTACTGTATGACTGAACACAGCGTTGGTTAAATGTGTGTTTGGATTGCCGTCTTGTTTGTTTTCTGCCTGCTCGTGTTCTGTGTGTGTTTGCGACGGAGAGCAAACAGAGAAAGCTGCGCTGGGCAGGGCATCTCTTGTATAATAACTGAGAGCTTTAGTGAAGCTGGATGAATTTTAATAGAGTTCTGCAGGGTATTCCATCGCCTCTGGTCCCACGGCTCAAAGATCAGAGAGAATTTTCAAGCATGGTGTCCCTCAGCCTCACTCGCTCGCTCTCATTCTTTCTCTCTTTTTCCTCCTCACTTCTCTTCCCATTTTCACTCTCCCTCTCTTCTCATTTCAAACTCCCTTTTCCAATCCTTTCTTTCCTCTTGGGCTTTTGTCTCTCTCGTAATCCCTTTTCGGCATCTCACACTTGTGTTGCTTTCTCTCTTCTCTCTGTCTCCCTGTGAAATTTGTATTAGAGCCACTCGAGGCGTAATTATTGCTAAGCCTCTCTCAGTTCCCTGGCACAGAGAACAACTCCTGACTCTCAGCACAAAAACTTGCTACTGAAGGACAAAATGCTGTGATGAACTTTTAAAATCATGCACAATGGATGACAAAATGTTTGCATAGGTTTTCTTCCCCCTTTCTTGCCTCAAAGCCATTTAAGGACTTTAATACCTTTTAATATCCACATCTAAGTTCTACAAGCTATAAACAATGGAAGATGTAACACATTTGTAATTCAGTCACTGCATAATACTCATCATTTGCATCAGACCACACATGTGACCGCAGGAGAAAGGATTAAATGATGCTGAAGGTCAGAGTTTTGGAAACATTTGAACCACAAAGTGAATCCATGACATAATGTAAAAAAAAACTTAAACAAACTTTAAAGTGGACCTATCATGCTATATTTGAATAATATATTGTAGGGCCATACCTATATAAAACATGTCTGTGAAGTTTTTTTTTCAAAATACCAAACAGATCATGCATTTTAGCCATGCCTCATTTCGCTCTATTTGCTCTTTTCCAGCCCTGTTTTTGCAAGGGCTGATTCTGTGAGAAGTCTTCTTCACTGCTTTTGTGGCAGACTACAGCGCCACTTACAGGCCTGCCATATGTACTACAGCGTCTCCAGCGCTTTTGAGCGGCAATGGCCGTGGCCGTGGCCCAACCCCCCATTCCCCTGATAGGTGGAGAGTTGCCCATATAGGCGGAGCTCCCTGTTTCTGACGTCAGAACAATTTCAAATCTGTATCAGCTCCGTTGCAGCCCCGTTTTTAGAGATTTGGGTATGGAGGAAAAGAGAGAGGGTTGTGTTTTCTGACACTTGGTGAGTTCCCTGACACACCGGGGACACATATTCATGTATAAAAGACGTACAAAAGTGCATTTTGCATGATAGGTCCCCTTTAATTAAAAGAATAGAGCTGTTAGATAGTCTCACACGGTGGCTCTAATTTGTGTCTTTTGTATCATTTTTGTGCACGTCAAAGTGAGAAAGTTGGCAAGAGACTGGTGTTAATTACTAATTCATAAGGATTAATGGTTGCTATTTAAAAACCTACCATTCTGAAGAGAGCCGCTGTGTCTTCCTACTGGGACCTAAAGACAAAATGTGCCCCTGGCTAATCTTAAAAGAACCCGGCTCATAAAAATTCAACTCCACAGCACTTTGCTTTTGCACTTGCTCAAAAGAATTGTGAAACTGCAGTAATGCATTTGTTCATGTTTCCTAAATAGTTTCTAAATGACAACTTGTAACATGAGTAACCTTATTAATTCTCTTTTAACTTTAATCAAATACAACACAACATGGGAGAGACTGTTAAACCTGAACTAAGAACATCCATAACATTCACCCGTTTGCAACTTACAAATGATGTATCACTTGTATATAGACTCTTATGGCACTACTTCTATTCTATTTTATTGTATTTACTTGCACTATTTCATCTGTTTTATTGTGTTGCACTGTTGGAGGAGCCTGGGACCTAAGATTTTCATTGAGATAACTACACTGTAGCTATGTAGTACGAATGACAATAAAAGCCTTGAATCCTTGAGAAGTCAGTTCAGTTGTTATACCATAACAAGTGGTCACATTTCCCAAAAATATGGTATGTCTAGAGGTGCTAAATCAATGGATTTGATGGTATAAAAGTTATCAAAGCACTATATACTACAACACAAGATCCAATCCACGTATAAAAAAGCTAATCCATAATCCTTATTGATTATTTTGTAGACTTGGCTTTACTACAAGCTGTAACAGAATAAACCCCACAATCTCAGTGTAACATGAAGTTGATAAAGCAATGTTTTTACACTACTATGTAGGCATTGTCAAGAAGTAGCATAATTTTTCACCCAAGTAAACCACCTTGCGTGACCTGTAGCCTGAAATAAACCCATACACTGACATTTGTTCCCCAGTAATGACTTTAGTTTACAGCATAGACAGAGTATAAAGAAAATGTCTTTTTATACAGTCTATGGTTTGCAGATGTCAGCAACAAAAAAATGGTTGGAGGTGTCAGAAAAGCATATGCTGTTTTTTAAGGATTAAAAATGGAAGTCTGTCAGCAATGTGTGAAAACAATATGTTGACATCATTAGCAGTGGCTGATGAAACCGTGGAGTGACAAACAGACAGGAAGGCAGGTACTGCAAAAACACATTATTGCAAGTCAGCATGTGGGTGTGCCCGCAGTTATAATAAAAGTGTATCAGTTATGAAACACAGGCTGTGCTTTTTACCCTTAAGATGATGTGCAAAAACATCTTCTGTTATCTTATCATCTCAAATAATGGCAACATCTACTAACTGCAGGCACTTTCCACAGACTATCTGGGCCACATAATCTGATCTGTGTTGTCTAATGTCGCCCTCATGTGGCAAGAAGCGATACGGCAACTGTGGAGAACAGTCATTCCTACAAACTGCTTTTAACTTAGATATGGAATTCACTTTTCAACATAAAATAACGTACTCAAAAGGTGACCCCATTACAAAAATACAATATATTATTCCTACTTCAGATAAAATGACATCCCTATAGTGGAGTTGAGTTGCGTTTTTAATTGTGAGTTGGTTGGTTCTTCAGTTTAAAGATGCCTCCAGGTTGAAAGTCAAATGTTGACATTAAAGTGCACACCACGTTACCGTTGTACCAGAGCGTGTAATGTCCTTTACAGGTCTTTAAGTAAAAACTAATCCCTTTAATCCTGTAATTATATAGCACAGTAGCTCTATCGCCCACATTCTCAGGCATGAGACAAAGAAAATAGATTTCTTAATGTATTCTGAAAATCCTGGCCATTTTTTGCCTAAATCAGCCCTATTTTTACAGTACGACCTCCAAAACTTCATCCTATAGGCAATGATGACCATCCCTTATACCCACTTTCTGCTTTAAACTGATTCAGTAGACACTGCAGTATTATCACTCAATCACTTCTGCTTTGAAACATGTTCCCCCTTATGGAGCACATCCATTAAATACAATACAAATAAATGTTCACTAATGCAAGGGGACACAATTCCTTCAATGAGAATCTTAAAGAAGCTTACAAATATTTTTATTTAATCTTCAACATCGCCCTCCTTAGTGGTAAACAGTGTTATTCTGTCAATGCTAGATCAGCATGTGGTTGTTTTTTTTAAGTTTCATCAAAATGTGCCTAGTAAATTGAGATATTATGTGCAAAATGTTTAGTTTCATCGATATATTTGAGTGAGTCTCTCAAAAGTGAAGATATTGGTATTTGAGACCATGAATAAAAAGTGGTCGCAGCCTTAACACTTTGCATTAATCATGTACCAGTTTGTAAATAAGTCGCCATACTGCAGGTTTAAGTAAACTCTAAACTGGTCTGCTTAGCCAACATTATGGCATATGAATAAATGGTTAATAATCTCTGATAACATAAGTTTTACATTATTCATCATTAGGAATCTGACATGTGCCGTGGCATTCGATCTGATGCTAAACAGTTGCCCTGAGTCACAAGATTTACAAGTCTGAAGACAGAAATATGAGCAGGGAATACACAAACACACTTTCTCGTGTTTGAACCTCATACACAAGGGACTAAAACATTATTTTGAATAACAAAACAATACTTCTTCATCAAAATATCCATAGGCACAGAAAATGGATACAAATAAGCCTGGCGTTACTTTTCTTCAGTCGGAGTGCTTAAGAATAATCACAATATAACAGAAGAAATCCTTAGCAAACCAAACATTTAAATTCAACATTATCACCTTGAAGAAAAGAACAATAACCAAGTAATGCTTGATCCATTGAAGTATGTTTTTAAATTATTCTGATTTCATACACTTCTTTTAGATTATGAATAATTAAATCAAACACAAACATAAATATCAGTATTAACTTGTTTTGCACTTATCAAAAATTACAATACTTTAAAGAGTTTCTGACATCTTATTTGCTGATTCCGTGGTTTAAAAGATTCTTTTGAATTCAAGAACCAGGTCGAAACCTGCATGCATCCAATATCAAAGTGCAGTTTAAGTCCTTGTTTTATCCAGTGAAGAAATGGGCTAATGCATTGCTTTTTTCAAAGTAAGTTCATTTGTAACTGGTTTAAACTTAAGACACTCTGCACCTGTCAGTATGAGAGAGTCTGCTGCCTGAGGAGAGGCTATCTGCCTCTGCGCTTGACCACAATGGTCCCTGCCACAATGTCATACACAGTCCTGTTGTGCTGGAAGAAGAGGAGGGTGATGAAGACGGGAAAGAGGAAGGCGATGGAGAAGTTCTTATTAAGTGCCCGCACTGCAGAGCTGTGAAAGGAACAAGACAAAGATTCAGAAACCCCACAGAGATGCTCTACAGAGACATTGGTTTGTGATTTTAGACACGACAGTGGATTAAAACTTTGGCCACTCACGCAGAGAGGGAGACATTAGAGGCCGGGACTACAAGGACTCGGCTGGGTCGGACCAAAGTGGAGTTGTCACACGTCACCACGCGCAGGCCCAGCAGGAACTTCCCTGGTGTGGCACCACCAGCTCCCCAAACACAGATGGTCTGATTGGAAAAGAAGGACACCATTAATACATTTAAAAACAGGATGCATATTTATGTGAGACATTGTTAAAAACCACAAAGGCGCTTGACCATGCTGATACAATAAACTGTACAGCAGTAAAGTGCTGAAGGTATTAATGATATCATGCTGCAGAGGAAAAATGCCAGAAATATATTTTCAGGTCGACACAAACGAACCCTGCCAGATGGCATTAATCTGAGCTGAGGTGTCTTAATGTCCCAAGGCGGGCTCCCACCTGGGAAAACAAGCCACTGATGCAGAGTCGAACAAGAGACGGGAGACATGACTTCATCTCAGGCAACTATGCGCACAACGTTGCATCACTGTGCTCTGTAGGAGCTAATGTTGTGTTGTGAAGGCTGGGGCAGACTCTTCTCATCAAACAAGAGCATGTTTGAGCTGGGATGGAGCTCATACTGAATGAGAATTGGTAGTGTGTCATATATCAATATTCCAATTACTGTATATAGACTATTCTGCACTGTTTCTATTATATTCTGTTTCTATTATATTTCATTTTATTTACTTGCACTATTTTATCCGTGTTATTATGTTGCTCTGTTGGAGGAGCCTGTGACCTAAGATTTCCATTGTCATAACTACACTGTAGCACACATGACAATAAAAGCCTTGAAACTTTAACATTAAAAAGACATTGGTTATAAATACTTAAGTAAGTACCATTAAAGACCACCAACAGATTTTTTAACATTCACTTTCCCTCCCTGTATAATTGAAAGATGTTACTAAATTCACAAAAAGATGTATGTGTATGTAATTTGGGGCATAAATCAACACTTATCAATAATGATGATACGACATCTTCTATCTAAACTAACAAAACACAACTTTTACTAACGAGTTCAAATGTCCATGCATTCTTAGATGTTAACATGAACTTTCCTGCTTGCCATTTTTCATCTAGCTTAAATATTTTTGCATGTTACATCCATGTGATCATATGATATGACTCACCTCATAGAAGCACACCAGCAGCCTGTAGACCAGAGCTACAGCCATCATCTTCTGCAGGTCCTCCATGGACGTGTTCTCATCGATCTCCTCCACAATGAAGTGGGTAATGAACTTGGTAATGTCCCTTTAAACACAAGAGAAAGTATGCCTGAGTGAGGATGGATCACCTGTGGAATGTTGAAACACCTTGGCACCAAAGCATGGATGCAAAATGTGTACTTTGCATAACTGAACCACAGCTACACCACAGCCCGGTTAGCCGAGTTTAGTTGTTTATTTGTTCAACCTTTGAAAGGTCTGTTTACCCTGAACAGAGCATAACAGTTTCACTCACTTCATCCCACTCAGATGCATGATCCACAGCACAATGGTGGCCTTCACACAAAACAGGATAAAGAAATCCACAGTCTCAGCCAGGAACCTCTGGAGAGGAGAGGGGATGATGTACTCCCGTCCTGTATGAAGAACATACAAAAAACATAAGCATATCTTATATACAGACGCATTAATATGACTAGATCTCAAGAATGTGTCAGAGGTTAAATGAGAAAGACTTGGGAAAGACTTTAAGCTTGTTTACTTAGTAATTAACTTAAGCCTGCTTCCCACAGACTCATGACCTAGCTTGCACAAAATAAAGCCCACACACTACTGGAGTCTAAACAGCTTTTCGGCTGACGTAGGCCTTTCACTACCACAGAAACCTCCCGGACAAACATGATCCATACCTGGCTGAGGAGGACTCCCATTCTGCTGCTGGGCTGTCCGGGCATCAGCGGCTGTCTGCTCCGTGTGGGCACCAGCTAGGTGGGGGTAGGATGCGGGGAAATTGAGGGGATAGGGGTAACTGTACCGGTTTAGCGTGTCAAAGCCTAGCTGCGCACCGGCGGATGTCGAAGCAGTTGTACCCGGTGTCTGAGGGCATGTCCCCGGCGGAGGGAAACAGCCCGGAGGAGGGAAGGGGAAGGCAGACAGAGACACCCAGCTTTGCCAATTGGAATAACCCCAGTGATACTGCCACATCCACTGCTGCAACTTTGCGCAGTATTCCGTTGTTGCGGTGCTCGGAGGCTGCTTCGCGTCACTTTCAGGGCCGTCAAGGCGGTTTTCACCCGCTGTAGTAGTCTCAAGCATGCCTGTCCCACTTCACAGTCTCGCCTTATTTGACAGGAAGATATCTAAAAAAGCGTCTTTACGCCGTCAGGTAGTATCTCCTTAGCTCCTCGCATTAGCTCCCAGCTGGATACAAATACAGCAGCGCTAGCTAAGAGTGTTTGTAAATACAGGGATTTCCGGGACCGCTCAACGATGCCTGTTACTCTGCAGATTGGTTTCCTTGTTTAACATTTCAGTCCGTTAAAATAAACAACAACGAATCCTTTTAAATTAAAATGTCTACCTTGTCTGTGCAGCAGATATTAGCGATATACAATACTCGTGTGGTATTTCGCAATAACAACCCCCCTCTGTCAAAAATGGTATAATCCATTTAAAGGGGCCTCCTGTATATTTCACTGGGCCCATCTTTTACTTTTTAGCTCGTAGTAACTGCAATCAACTACTTTTTATTACACCATTTTTTTGGGAAAAGTGTTCATATTAATTTTGACTGTTTCATTTTGGTAACAAGTGTAATACAAGCTTTTGTTTTTATATTCATAATGATGTCCAACCATTTAGGCAAAACCAGCATGTCTCTTATTAGATATAATTTGAAGCTTTGTATTCCTTTGAATAGTTGTTAGTTATCTCATATACAGAAACACACAAGCTGTCCAGGACTGAACAGGTTTAGTAGGTTCTACATAGGTGATTCAAAAAGAAAATAGAAAAAGGTGTTGATTATAAAACCATAAACTCTCACCATAAGAGCAATTATGATAAGAGTGTTGTGTTTGTTAGATATGTATAGGTAGGCTACTAAAGGGAAATTCAACTGTTTTTGATTTTCAAATGTTTTCATTATGTATTGCAGTGAATGGCTCTACACTCTGTCTCAAAACTCTTTGACCAACATGTCAAATATACTGTAAAAATATAAATGTTGTTCCTCATAGTCCCTACTCAAACAACAAAACTTCCAAGTTGCACCACAAGAGAGCAGCAGAGGCCAGCTGATACAACATTATAACAAAACGAATACACCCACCCGAATAGCCCCACTTTTTCTATAATATACATAAAGACGTTATATATTTGATTCATTGGTACACTTCTGAAAATATTTTCCAAATATATTTTTAATGCTAATGCATTTTTGACCATTCCAATAGTACCTCCCAGGCAGGGCCGTCCTTGGCCAACTTGGGGCCCCAAGCGACATTGTGAGATGAGGCCCCCCCCCCCCCCCCCCCCCCCCCAACCGACAGGAGTGAAAAACTTTCTTTTGGAAACAAAGTCCTTTGCAAATATAATTCCTGTTTATTATTATTATCAACACAGTTACTTTTTTATACAGTGAGGTAAATGGTAAATGTGCATGTAGGCTATGTCGTTCAGTATGCGTTTACAGGTGAATACGTCTGCATTTCCTGCCAAATACTAGCCTCAAAAAGATTAAAATATAATTAATGCAAATAAACTACTTCTACTAATAATAATAATCATAATCAATTCAATAATATATATACTATATTATTTTGATTATAATATAGTTGTAATATAGTCAAGACAAAACATGATAATGACATGCTCAAAAACTGATATTTCTTAAATCTGTATTCAAATGTAGTTCCCTCTGTCAGCAATGTATCAACAACTACACACACATTTCTATCAGTATTTCTATGTGTTGTGGTTGACATGATGATGACTGTTAGGAGTTAAGGGGAGAGGCTGAGCATCACCATGAAATGTGCAAATTGACATAAAAATGAATAAAAGGGGGAAAAATGCTCCATGTTTTTTAGGCTGTAAACTTTAACTGTTATGTAAGCCAACTAGATAGACAGTGTATCACTCTTCCTCCTGTACATTAGCAGATAACAGGCATAACATATTTGAATGAATGGTAAATAAAGAATGCTGGAAATAACTGCATCTCCATTAGCCTATATGCTATGCAGAGACTGCCTTCTTCATGTCGTGAATTGCAGCTGATGTTTTAATATGGCAAAGGTTTAACATTTGACTTATACAACATTCGCAAGTTGTACATTTGACTGATACAATAACCCACCTTCGAGTGATGCTCTAGTTTCTTCATGTTTTGTTTGTTTTTCCCTCTTGCTTGCGTCGGACTGAAACTGTCTTTTCGCCGACATCTCTTCACCTGCACTAGTGGCCGTATCAAAGCCGTGATTGGTCAGATGTCGATTCATTGCAACGGTGTCGGGTTACAGACGTGCTCCCTTAGGCGCATTCACACCGCAGTACTTTTCCCACAAAGGTTCATGAGAACTTAGTTCATGAGAACTCTTTAGTTCTCATGAACTAAGTACAGATCGCGTTCACACCGGAATAAGTTCCTGGGGAAGGATTAGGCAAATTAAGCCGCTGACTAGGGGTGGGCGGATCGATCCCAAAATATCGATACTTCCGATATTACGTTACGTTTCAAAATATCGATACTAGAGCCAATAGGATCGATACTTTTATACTTTTTTTCCCCCTCTCCTCTATTCGTCAATTTCATCAAAAACTACAGTATGTGCAGACGAACACAAATATATGCGCTCTTTTCTTCTCTCTCCACTGCTGTCCTCCTCTCCTCGAGGCTCGCGCACGCGCAGCGCGCTCCCTGCCTGAACGCCGATTATCAAGCTGACTGACAGCAGCCAGCAGGGCAGGACAGCAGCAGCCAGCGACTCGCGAGTGCGACACACACACACGCGCATGATGGCTGAGAGAAAGAGGAGCGTTTTGTGGAGCTATTTCACAACTGACAATGAAAACTTAGCGAACTGTGATGTGTGCAAGAAGGCAGTTCGCTACTCTGGCCACTTTGTATTGTTATTTTTCATGTTTGCACTTTAAATTTGCAAAAATAAAACGTTTATTTGTCTATAAAAACTGTCCTGTCTTTATTCATGAAAATGAATTCAGATTTAGTCTATGATGCTTTCAGCTCAAAAATCATGTCATGCAGGTCTCCCCTATATGAAAGTACATAAGACGCTTTTCATTTTAAAAAGTATCGGTATCGATATCGGTATCGGCGATACTGGCCCTGAAATACTTGGTATCGGATCGAATCCAGATTTTGTGGTATCGCCCACCCCTACCGCTGACGTCACTTCTTCTTCTTCTGCTTTGGCAGGCCGCAAACAACTTCACGGCGTATACTGCCACCCGAAGTCCCCGGCCGGAAGTCCCCGGAGTTGGGGCCAGTAGAAGCTGCTGGGACTCCCAGCAGTTTCTACTGAAGCCTTCCGAGTAAATCGCCAGAACGCCGACACCTCCTCATCTCCACCGCTCCCATGTTTTCTTTTGTGTTGCCATAAGAAAGTCTCTCTGCGTTTGTGCGCTGGGCTAATGCTAATGCTAATAATGCTAATGCAAGGATAATAAAATGGCGGCTTCACACAACTTTTTGGGAGTTTTACGGGGCGTGGTTTGCAATCCGCCCAGCCAAGCCAACACAGTCTCACTCCCTGAACGTCCAGGAGCGACGCTTGGTCAGGGTCCTATGGCGTGCAGTTGTGACGCGCCGAGTCTCCTTCAGCTTCATAAACGGACGCAAAGAGCTTTCAACTGATTGCAATGTATTCCCATCGGCAGCGGTATTTGACGCTCAGGGAAGCACCGCATCGGTCCATGTCGGTGGCATTTAAAGGCAATATGAGCGTCCATTCCCATTGGATAACGGAGGATTTTACACCCGGAAGTAAGTATTCTCTTTACTGTCGATTGATTTTACAGTGATATCTGCAATACTCATCAACTCAAAAACACCAGATTATCCTTGTTAATTACACAATATTGATTGGTTTAAATTGTGTACAATGCTTTTGTATTTTTCCCCTTCGATTCGGAGAAACAAATATTTTTTCGGAGTTTAGGATGGCAGAAGACACTACACTACCCAGAATCCTCAGCTATCGTTTGGGACTACGTGATTAGTCCTCAAGGTGTGATTGGATGTTGGAGTGGCAGGGCACACTAACCAAAACAGGAATCGAACGTGTCCTACCCCCCCTTAGGTCACAGGCTCCTCCGACAGTGCAACACAATAAAACAGATACACAGAAAAAATTGTGCAAGTAAATACAAAAAGAAAAATAGTAAAATAGTAAAAAGTGAAATAGTGCAATAAGAGTCTATATACAAGTGATTGGAATATGATATATTTGACAAGTAATTTCTAAGTAGCAGCCAGATGAATGTTATGGATGTTGTTTCAAAGTTCAGGTGTTTAATAGTCTTCTGGCCTGTGGGATGAAACTGTCCCTGAGTCTGGTGGTTTTAGTCCTGATGCTGCAGTAGGAGGGTTGAGTTTCAGTCTGCAGTCAGACATTTGGAGATCCCAAACACCTGAGTGCAATGACATGTCAGCAGTCTGCCACAGGGGCCATCGGGGTCATCCACTGGTCTGCCACCCATAAGTCTCGGTAAAAGTCAGACAGATGAACACACATGCACACACGCACACACACACACACACACACACACACACACACACACACACACACACACACACACACACACACACCACACACACACACACACACACACACACACACACACACACACACACACACGCACACACACTTCCCCATGAATCTAAAATTCTAAAAAATAGGTGCTGCTCATTCACATCTTACACTCTCTTACTTCTATCTATCTCTTTTTTCTCCCCCTTTCTCTCATTTTACTACCCCTCCTCTCTGATAACTAAAAGGGTGAGGGGTGGGGAGAATGTATTTGCTGACGGGGCTGGTCAGCAAACTCTGTGGGTTAGGTGTTAGGTCTGCCAGTCCTAAATGATTGTGCCTGGCCCTGTGAATGGAGCCAGTGATGCGGACACCAATCCGACTCCAATGAACGTGATCCCTGTCGACAGAGGCCATACGATGACTGTGCCCAAAAGTAATCAGGCCCAAATAAAAGCTGCGTCTGGCAAACGCTGACCCCCATAGAACCCAACAACCTGTTGGGATTACTGCTGTGGAGGTGTGTGTGTGTGTTTGTCTGTGAGAGTTAGTGTGTAGGCTGGGAGAATACTGAAGGGAGCTTGGTCGAGTCGATTCTTGTGGCAATGTTTCACCCAGATGTAAAAAGTAACTGAGTAGATTCAACTACTGCTGCACAGTTTTAAAGTGACAGTCATTATTTGTGAGATTCATTACATTTTGACTCTTCTGTATTTCCACAATGAATTACTCCATCACTTCTGATGGCTATAGGAACTTTCTCAAATAAGTTAAAGGTGTGAAATATGATTGACTCATAAATATGCCATTTCCCAACCGCTTGATAAAAAAGTGTTGTCCAATCCCAAAAAATGACAGCAGTTAAAAAACATTTGTTGAATTTGATTTCCTAAACTACATCTCAGTTGTTACTCTTAAACTACTTATGAAAGTATACAAGATTGAAATAAATATAAAGTAGGCGAAATGCCAAATTTGACATGCAGAATCCCCATGAAATAAAGTCACAGTGTGTGCCTTATTGGCTGTAAGGTTAACTTATCTAATCTCTCTTTAGAGTCAACACAGGTGAAAAGTACAGTCAGTACAGTGTACACAGTGGCATTGCTCCGAACTGCCTTGTATTGAAACATTTGTAACCATTTGTATCCTGTTGGCACACTGCACATGCACTTCTATTGAGTTTAAGTTTACTATAGAGTCACACAACATCCCTTTTCTCATCTGTACTGGCTTGTGATGGGACATTTTGCAGGCAAATTTTTCTTTGATGTCAAAAGGAAAATGTTTCTTTCTATCATGGTTGCAGTGTAATTGCTTTGCTGATGCACGATTACAGTGTGCGTTAAAGACAGGCCCCTTCTTTCGTGACCACATCACCCCAATTCTGGCCTCACTACACTGGCTTCCAGTTCGGTTCAGAATTGATTTTAAAATCCTTTTATTTGTTTTTAAAGCACTAAATGGGCTGGCTCCGGCCTATATAGCTGAACTCCTCCAGCGCTACACCCCAGCCAGAGCTTTAAGGTCTGCTGACCAGCTGCTGCTGGTAGTGCCCAAGACCAGGCTTAAAACCCGAGGGCACCGAGCCTTCGCAGCAGCTGGCCCTAGGCTCTGGAACACTCTGCCCCTCCATGTGAGGTCGGCCCAGACGCTAGGGGTTTTTAAATCTACACTAAAAACTAGGGATGTGCATCTCCATCACTAAGGCCGATGCGATGCGCATCTCGATACGTTGCCAACGATACGATACATTAACCATACATTTGAAACACCAGGCGATGCGATACGATACGATTCACCCCTGTTGCGATACAGTTCGATACGATTTGATTCAACATTATGCGATACGGGGCGATACGATGCGATTCAACACGATGCAAAATAATGATACTTCAATATGGTACGACAGAGGATTTTTCTTTTATTCCTTATCTGCAGCAAATCATAGATTAACAAAAAAGTGCTTTACATATTTGGTTCTCTCTACTAGTACTGCGCATCCCATCATGCTGTTTCTTTGTTACCCTTTTTACCTTAAAAAACTCTCCAGAGTAAAGTACAATTGTATAACACCTCACAGTTAAACAATTTAAGGATGCATTGCCCATGATTAACAATGTGCAAATAACAACTACCATAGTGCAATGCACATACAACTGCCAGCCTGATGTGCTTAACACTCATCCATAGGCTAACTCACCAGTGAGCAGAAAGCAGTGGTGTGGTTTCTATATGAACAATAAAGAATACAAATAACCTTTCACAAACAGGTCTTTCATAACTGCTTACAGTAAGGAAGACATTTAAACTATTATTGGCAGTCACAGGCTGTTGTAAACTAAACACCACTCTCACTGACAGAACACCTCACTGAGTGGTTTAACTCATATGTCTAACTTTCAGGTTTCTCTTTTCAGCCGCAGACCCCATGTCGCCTCTTTATGTGCATCGCTAAGTTCCTCGTACTACTTGTGTACTTTAAAGCGGCACGGCATCGTTTACAATTTGCGAGCGATTTTTGAAGTTGACCGTCTTTCTTGAAAAATCCGAAGTGTTGCCAAACGTTTGATTTGTAGGTATTTTTCGGTGCGCTGTGTTTCTCTTTCTCCTCGACTTCCATGTGTGTTGATAACTGAGACTCTCGGCCTCCGGCCTCAACCCAAACTGTAGCCGATGTGCACTCTTTCAACCGGTGCACTCGCATCTTGAACGTTTATGCCGGTGCACCGATGCGAATCGGTGAATCTTAACATCCCTACTAAAAACACACTTCTTCTCTCTGGCCTTCTAGTTAGAGCGGAGCACGACTCCTGACTTTTCCTTGTGTTTTATTTTATTTTTTATTTTTTTATTTTATTTTTATTTTTTATATATATCTGTTGTAATTTATTGTCTTTTATTGTGATTGTAGTAATGTGTTTTTATTACATGTACAGCACTTTGGCTCGACCAAAAATCGCTTTTAAATGTGCTTTATAAATAAAACTTGATTTGATTTGATTTGATTCTTTCAATTTATTTGATCTTTGCCATTGCCCCTTACAAACTCTGTGCACAACGCTGAGTGGGAGGGGGACACGGTTCCCACAGTTTATACAGTTCTTGTGAAAAAGGTTGCTGTGTCTGTACAAGATGCTTGAAACATTCCTATGGAACAAGGTCACCTAATAACTGCTAAGAAAAGCACTTTAGGAATTACATTTGCTGTAATGTTTGTCTCTTTTCCAAATTCTAGTAGTTATGCTGTCTTCTGACATAGTTGTGTCCTTGAATGGAAAAACATTCTGCTTTTAGCAGGCTTACTATTTACAGTGGGTAAAATGTGGAATTTAGCCAGTTTACATTAAGCTCTCAAAGATAACTTCATATCACAGGTCTTGGCCAACAAGGATTTTAACTCTCTACAAAAAGCTAATTTATTTGGATCTTCAATTCATCATTCAGATAAGTTTGTCAAAAAGCAGAGTGGGAAATATTCCTCTCTTGTTCATGTGGGAACTCCAGATTTATGTTTCTGCAGATTTGAGTTTTGTACTGGCATGTTGCCTTGTACAACCTCGCACTGGTTTAAGCTCTCAGTGCACACATAAAGGTTAAAGCACAGTGGTTTAGCCCAGTCAGAATGAGTCTAGTGGGTCGCAGGTTAAAGAAATGAACAAAGCATTCATCAGTCGCCCAGAGAATGTGAGGAGAGGGGCCACTCGTGTCTTGTTTTGAGGGAGTAGTGAGGGGAGCTGTCATGTGATTTATCTTTACATTACTCAGACTGTTTAGGTAATGATGTAGGACAAGCTTTAATGAGAGCAACATGCCATAGTCAAGAATTTGTGATTTATAATCGCATGCTTCAAGTAGTTTTACAGTCTCAAATAGGATTCATCACATTAAGTCATTGATTTCATGGAGGGATCAAAGAGTCTATAATGTTTACACAGTTGTCGCTTTACTGCAATTTAAGCTTGTATTTGAAAAGTATGTCTGTACTGTATGTGAGAGGAACAAAGTACTGAGAGGAAACAACGACTTCATTTGCTGAGACAGCAGAGGGAAGTCCATGCTACCTTTGGCCCAGAGAGGAGAACAACTTCTCTGAGATTTTGTAACTTTGCCTCATATGAGTAACAGAGAACTAATTAAGTGAATTATGTCTGCTTCCCTGGAGCCCTGACAGGAACACCCAAGGGGAGACTGGGAGTACAACGGCTCTCCCACCGGCTCCTGCTTCCAGCAAATTCCCCTCATCCCCCTCCTCGTCTCCTTATCCTTCACCTAATTCTCTTTATTTCCTGCCGCTTCAACGTCTAAGCACATGTTCAACTTTCCCCTGCTGGCACACTGTGGTGAGAGGTGAGAGGTGAGAGGTTTGTTCATGAAACAGTACCAACCCTGCTCTTTCTTAGAAATCTGTGCTTCTTTCCTTCCACCTTAATGATATATATTTATAAAATGTTAGGCGCCTCAATTTTTTAGCCATTCCACTGAGAATAATCTATTCACTCTGCAGTTACACTCAGCTGTACAGTGCGTTTCAGCTCATTGTTTTGGTTTTATGACCCCCGTATTTAATATTTCCTTTCATGGCTAAATAGCCAGATATAACCCCCAATAGACAGTGAGACAAAAACACTGCTGAGAGGACAGGACTTATAATTGTTAAAAGGATACAAACACTACTTCAAATCGATGCTAATGTTGCTCCATGTCTGCTCACATATCAACTTCATAAGATGACAAAATATTGTGTTCGTTTCAGCCACAAAAACACAAGCGCTTACATTTTCGACTTCCTGCTTATATTTTGCCAATGTATCTTCTATTACATCTTTGGTTAAAATATTGAATGATATTTCCCTTTTACCACAGTGCTATTTATAATACTAATGCAAGATATGTGAGGATAATATTGAACGTTGATTTGTGTTGTATATTGGCAGAGTAAGTGTAGTTTAAGAGTTTCTTTAATGACGTTTTCTTTCTGCTGAATTTGGAGCAACAAAGCTGTTTCGAAAACTACTACTACTGACCAAAAAATGAGTTATGTCTAAAGCCAGTGCAATCCATCTCCCCAGCACCATCTCTTATGTCACTACACACTGGTGTCAGGATTTTGTCTTTTAATAGTCACATGCTCCACTTTCCCTTCTGCTTTTTCTCAATCAAAAATGCCTGACAAGTCAAAGAGCTAACAAAGGAGTTGATCCACAGAGGGTACATGTTTGTGTAACGTGCAGCTGTGCATTGCAGGGAAGGCAGCTGAGTTCTTACTCTGCGAGTTTCACACGGACGTCCACTCAAACAGCTGTAAACCCATAGACCTCAGATTTATGGTTATACAGTTTAACCAAGAAAATCTCTCCTGTCCCATAAAATACTTATAGCCTTGGCTGCTTCATAGTTGTTATTGGAGTGCTGTATACACTGGCAAACACATGACAATCCATACAGTATGCTCCTTGGCATATAGTTTACATTTGAATAAATCTCACAGGCTCAGAGAGGTTTGCTGTTGGGTTTATTCTTGTAAAGGCCTGTTGACAAACCACTTGTAAAAAGGTCAGCCTGTGACTAATGGCTTCCGCTTTGCTTGGCCCTATCTGAGGCTTGGTTTATCTCCCCGGTGCATTGTGGGGAAGTGCCTGTTGCCTACAGCACGTCTTAAAGCATCCATCAGGCCAACTTTCCTGATGGCCTATTGTCTTTTTCAGTAAAAGTTTCCATAGCCAAGTCCTGTCTGCACATATTGGATGACAAGATTCAATTTGTAAACAAGCAGCAGTGACATGCTTTATTATAGTTTTAACTTATACCATTCCCTTAACGCTCTGTGGCTAAAGCAAGATGTGGAATTTGGATTTAAAATAGAGGCTTTTGACAGACCAACTTTGCCTGGGTTTGTTTGATCCTATCAAACATGTTAAGGCGTATTTGTAACTGGAATACATCCTCAAAAGAACCGACAAGTATACACAAAATAATACGCTGGATTGTTTACATGATATTATTATAATATTACGTGACATAAACATTTCATTATCACAGTTATCACCAATACCAGTGTATCGCGACACCCCCAGTTCAGAGGTATAATGTCCGATTTTCAATTTCTCATGTGTCTAAACCTTCTCTGCCTCTGTCTGCAGTTACGTTGCTTGATAAACCATTGAACCCAGGGCAGACAAACAACTTAGTCTGACCTTTAAAATACCAACTCCATTTAGCCTTACCACCTACAACAGAAGGTCAATGTGTCTGTGTGTGTGTGTGCGTAGATATGTATGGTATATAAACCATAACAAAGCCTTACTTTTTCTCTAGTCCATCCATTTAGATCCTTTGCTCTGTGTTTACTATCAGGCAGTCTGCTGTATTGTTGGCCAATTGGGGTGAATGGTTCATCATGTGGGATTACAATCTTCAGACAATGATGACTGAAACCACCTCTTTAGTTGGTCATGCAAAATCAGTAACTAAGTTTTTAACATCAACGTTTTTTAAACACCCCAAGAAGATTTTCAATTGTAAGGTTAATCTCATTTGCGTTTCATGTTTTGATTATAATGATAAGATGTATAATTCCTGTGAATCAACATATCAAGAAATCGCATTAATGCACAGCCAAATTAGTTTTCTAATCTGCAACTTCATTTGGGCCGAACATGCATCCACCTCTCACAGTTACACGGATTTGACTCTTTAGTGTCTTTCGAGTTTGTTTCGCTCACAGAAGTTCTGTTCACGCTATTCATGCTGTGTCCATAAAATAAACCGCTCTGCATGGAACTGAGTCGCAGAGTTCTTCCTGAGGGTTGAACACAAAGAATGCTTGAGGTGAAAAAACACTCAATCTACAATATGTTACTGCCCATCTGGTTTCATACAGACACACATATATTCAAGCTTGAGAATGCACACACACTGATTTCACCCCATTCCTCACTCAGCCAATCACCATAAACCCGTGCAGATTAAAGATCACATGTCCTGTCACACTGTGGTCATTCGAAACAGACACAACCCCCACCTAGAAACCCACAACACTTGTGGCCTTTCAGAACAGAAAAACAGAAAACGTACGTACTGACTTTTTATTGTCTGATATATTTATCTGCTGTTGAACAGAAATGCACATGGACTGAAAGCAGGCAGGTAAACATGCGTTAACATGATTAGTGCAGAGTTGTAGTTGCAGTGCTCTCTTGGGAAAAGCCATTGTTTTGGCTCTGGTTTGTATAGCCTCACTTTAAAGACTCCCAGCATCCTTCCTCTGAGCTATACAATCACTTGCAAGGTCTAAGCTTAGCTTTGACAGGAACTCCTGCTGCGAAGGCTTGAAAAACACTGATTATGTATGCTGTCCTCAAAGGCAATGCTCTATGTCCTCATCCACACACCCCTTCTACTAGCCAATAGTTTGCGAGCTTTACTAGGAATAACATTTAAGGAATATTCATCCTCAATCTTGAGATCCATTGAGTTGAGGTAAAGGTTTTAAGCAAAGCAATCCCAAAAATCTTTATCTCAGCCTGTGACCTCTGACCTCTCTGTGCGGGGGCCAAAGAGAAAAGAGAAGTGAACATTTTTCCTTGTCTGTTACACTCTGCTCTGATAAAAATGCAAAGGAAAAATACTAATTGTGTCCATCAGATGCAGAAGGCACAAATGACTGCTAGTGTGCGAAAGAAGTGTACAAAAACAAGTAATTGCTAATTCGAAAAGTGTTGATCTGATCAAAGGTCTACACTGCTATCTTGGATCCAAAACAGAGACCCTCTCCTGGAATCCCAGATATGTCTCTCGTTGTGTTTTGGGGAGCTAGTAGAACAGAATGCATCTGTTCAGAAGCACAGCTTTCAAAACATCCACAGACGTGTTGATGAAATCAGAGTTAGCTCTTAAGTAAAACTGGATTGCGAGGTAAAGGGGAAAGAAAGCTTGTTGCTTAGCAACCGGGCTCCCCGACAGTTCTTTGGGGCCTCAACTGACATAGTTCTACCCAGCTGTTGCCCTTGGAGACTGATCTCAGGTCAGCATCGTTCCTGTGGAGAGGATTGAGGTGAACCTGATGTGTGCTCAATGTTTAAGTGAATGGGGAGGTATGTACTTCACAGAAATCCCTCCCACAGTCTGTGAGATGTTTCTAGGTGGGGGTTGATCCCAAGGTGGGGGTTGATCCCAAGGTCTTCTCCACCCTCTAAGTGGAAAAACACACGGGAGTTGGATTTTTGGCCGTGTTGTTTTTTAATTTCCCTGACAGTGTTTCAGACTCAACATTAAGATCCCATGAGAAAGCTGACGTCAAGTTGTTGCAAGTTAAAGTCCAAACCTTTTTGTGTGTGTCATCACTGTTTGCAGACATACAAAAGAAAAAGAAAACAAAGACATCTCTCTCAATCATAATTTATGACCCACTGTCTGTATCTGCAGAGGAATCATAGCGACCAAGTTCTTGAGTTGGCTTTCACCGACTGCCGAGCTCTACAACCCAGTTGAACCAGGGAGGAGGGGCCAACTTTTAATACTATGATTATAAACCACAATGCACAAATCCAACTTACTGTGTCTTTATAGTAGAGTTTATGGGTGTTTGTTTTTGGCTTTGGCTGTTAAGTGAAATGGTTGAGAAAAAGCACAACACCTGTTCAGATCGTTAATGTTTTAAGGTAGAAAGAAATATTGGAAACATATCAATTCTAGCTAGCTACCTGTCCTGATTTTGACTTTTTCCCGATTTATTGAAAAACTCCCTATCTTGCTAACTGCATCATTGAATAACCTATGTGTCCCATCATGTAAGGAAATGATCTCTCACATTTTAAAACTCTGTCTTAATCCCCTCATTTCCTCAGATAGAAACAGGTCCCTGACTCCTGTTTTTTCTTTAAATTATGTTTGTTAAACAATCCCAAATTTGGTTCAGTCCTTTATAGAAATGATTGTGACTGAAAATACTGTACATACCATACCGCCCAAGACACTGTAGTCTACACATAAGTTCCTACTCATCGTGCCGCAACCTTTTATCCCTGATTTAAAGAAAGAGTGAAAGAGAATGAACGCATTTAGAAAATATCAAACAATGGAAGCAGTTATTCCTGAAGCCATGCCAAATAAAATGAATAAACAAAGTAAATCACTCTTGACTGAAATAACAAATACATTTTCCATAGATTGTATCACTAGAATGCATTTCTAAAGGAAAGTTATATTAAGTTGTGATGTTGACAAAATGCTCATACATCATGTGTTTTCATCCCTGTTGATCCACTTATACATGAAAGGTGTTGACCCTAACCCTAAACCTTTGACAGAGTTTAAGTTAAGGACAAGCAGAAGACAAGCAGAGGAAGGGTGTCAACGCTGCAGCTCAAGTGGAGCTTTCCAGATGTTTTGCAAAGGATGTGAGTTAATTCTTCTAAAGTCCGAGACAATCTTTCCTGACACAAAACAACCCCAGTGTCAACAAGATACCTTTGTCTATCAGGCATGAGAACACACAGACACACACACTCAAACGTATGCAGACATACGCACTTTCTAGGGGGAATGCAGTAGTTGACATTGTATGAGAAGTGTGAGTTACTTTCAGCGTGAACATAAACACAAATGTATTCATATACCTGTTATGTTGTATATAACTTTACAATAAATGTTTGGGAAGTTTATATTGGCTTTCAGCTGTCTTTCTCTTCCAGCTAACTCTCAGCAGGCTTCTCACTATCAAGCTCCTTCCTGAACTGTTTCCTAATTTGCTCTCTGCAACCACTGATGTCAAGTTCACCTCCGCCAACTAAGGACAGCGGAGGAAGATCAAGACCTTTCCTCTCCAGAGGAATACCTCGCCTTCTATCCTGTTTGGCCTTAAGCTAGGCGAGTATTATTTCACATGTTTGGAGCAAACCTCTGACTGTAAATGTCTATAGGTCGATGCTTTTTATACTGACCCCTATTTATGGAAATATTGAAGATGCATCTTGTGGAAAAACTATACTTGCAGAATGTTATATTTGGATCTGGAATCTGATATTTCCACCAGTTGTCTAGAAGTTTAAAGCTCCATCAATTAAGAAACAACACGGAGCATCAAATCAAGATGGAGGAGATAAAACAAGGAGGAGGAGATCTGTCGGATTCCCCGCAGTTATCTAAACAAAGTGACGGAGACGCCTGCGGATCACAAGCACTGCACCTGTAAGTCAATCCGTAGCAGATGTGATCTTTTCCCTTTTGCTGTGGGAAAATGATCAGGTTTTCAGAGTCGTTTATAAAGCACAATAAAAGAAGAAGCTCTTCAAATGAATTTAAACATCATTAAATCATGGATTTCAGAGTGTTCACAGTATGTATGAAAGCAGCAAGGTTTACCTTACATAGGCAACAAGTATCAGGGAAAACTATCAATGTTTTTTTCAAATCCTTTTGTATGTATCAAATGCATAGTTGACACAACATCTAAAACATATAGAAAATATAATGGGACCAGATGGCACAATGCTTGTGGTGCTCAAAGCGCAACCAAAATACATTTGCAAAACTCAACGTCATTGTCACTTCCCTGGAATCCTGACCCCGGTTCCTAAAGATAATCGACATGCCATGTTGTAAATGGTTTCATGAGAGAAACGTTTTTTTTATACCGAACTAAACCCCCAACCGTTTCACCCGGCAGAAGGAAACGTGCATCTACTCTTAGAGTCTCATTCAAGGCTCTGCAAGATGATTCATGGTCCAGCAAACACACAAGCATTGTCTTATATTTTCCTTTTAATGACCTTCACCATGGTTCCATATCCTCATGTCGCACTGAGACAAAAGAGATTCCCATTTTACGATGTTTTGAGAGTTTGTGGCATGTTCATGTATTTCCCAAGTTATGTGCACACACTGCATTACTTGGTATATGGCAGCCTCATCATGTTTGAAAGACCTAACCAACCAAAACTCTTTTACTAGAACGGTACCTGAGCCCAGATGTTCTGTAAGTAGTTATTTTACAAAACAATATCTTGTATAGGGATATACGCACAATATCTTATTAAAGGATTCTGTCATATTTCCTCTACATGAAACAGCTGCAAGGGATAAGATATTGTACTTATTGTGCTACAAAGTTCCCAAATTAAATAGAGATTAAATTACATAAAAGCCAATGAACACAGTGAACCTGGGGCTTTTTGGGCGACTAGGGAACTGAGTTAAGCGTTAAAGGAAATTGCGCTTGAACATTATATTCCCATATAGCAGCCGATTAAAACTTCATCAACAAATCAACTGTAAAACGTTAAATAAATAAATAACATTTAACAAAACGGGTAAAAAATACGAGGATGCACATGATTTATGAGGTACTTTACAGACTATTGCATACATTAATATAAGGCATTTTTACTACCAGATTACCAAGTTTAATGTTCAAGAAAAGGTACAAAAATAAACATTGAACCTGGGGCTTTTGGGGCCACTAGGGAGCTGCGTTAAGTGTTAAAGGAAATTGCAGGCTAAAAGGTTGAGAAACGAGTTAACAACTGGCACTTAAGATGTTGAAGTGTAATGTCTTTGAGACAGTAAAACATGGCCAATGACACACAAATACAACTTTGCTCTGTTGACCTCTAGTAGTTGTCCTCATGGGGTATGTTCATTGACTTGGAACCGCTCCAAAAGTTCAAACACTGTGCGTCCTCTACTCCCGGTGCCATTGTCCACGCTGAAGGGAACAAGAGCGTTGGCTCACAATAGCACCTGTTTCAGCTGTTTTTGCCATTAGATCCAATCGGGGCTATCATCTCCCTTTTCCTGTCATGGGAAAGTGTCCGTCGGTTCTGGAACAATCCCCCCCTCGTAAAACACAGAGACTTGAGCCGTGGCCAAAGGGTGGAGACGTCTGTAGGGACGACCCATAATGTTTTTTAGTTTCTCCACAGCTGCCAGCATATGAGCAATGGGAAATGTTCGACCTCCTAAAAAGGAAGAGGGGATACTTTCATCACTGACCTCTCTGCATGATGCTCTCAATACTTCTAAAAAGGCTTCACATTCCTCAAGGAACCCCTGCCAACATGCATCATATATCATGAGGATGGCTGACTTATTGACCTTTAAATAGGATATGTTTTGGATCTTTTTGAAACTGACCAAAATAAGGAAGCATGAAAGGATTGTACAAGCCAAAGTGGAAAAAGTGATGTGGAATAATCACAGTAATATTCACCGGGCATGTGAATAAACCATTAAAGTCAGGAAATCAGCTTGTCAGATTAGGCTCCCATTAGAACACTTTTTTGTGAAACATTCCTCAGCATGCCCTGATGATTGGAATGCTTTCAATAATCTCATAATTGAATTTGGACGATAGGCTGTTCTAAAAACAGCAGAGAACCTGACTTATACACAACCATCAGAAATTAACAATGAACTCACTGAGACGCAATTTTGAGAAATTTTCATTGATTTTTATTCAAATCACCACAACAATTCCAAATGAAACCAAATGTGTCATGTTGGAGAACAGATGCACAGGCATTTATTTTTGGCAAAAACAGTGAAGATAAAGAGTAGTAAGAGCAGAACACGCCTTTACTTTAGTTTGGTATAACGCTCATTGAACTGAGCCTGTCATCCAGCAATGCATCCAACGAGTGGGCTGAAGGGAGCCAATCATGCCTCCATCACGTATGTCCTCACTGCGATCACATCACCCATAATGCATTTCTGTGGGAGAAAAAAGGGAGATCAGGTGTGGTCCGATGATCCAAAAGAGGTGCAGTAGTTGTAAAGAAGGTGAAGAGGAGAAGAAAAATGTATGCTGCAGCTATCCAACTCTATCAAATGTGTCTGTACACAGTTAATCTACAGTATATTCCCAAAGTGTGTCTGTGGTTATTTAAATGAAACTTTATCCTTTATAATATTGTCTTATTCCCCTGTAATAAAGCCTAACTGCACTCTTTCTATATAAATATAATATACACTTTATAGTATTCAATTGAATGGCTCCCCTCTCTGTCACAGGATTTCCTGTAATAACATTTTAATTACTCTCAAATACATGTTTTCTCTTATTCTCAAGTGGATATGAATAATATATTCGTAGAGCACCACATTAAAACTTTATAAACAAAATCAAAACATACAATCTTGATTAAATAAATACATAACATTATAACAACTGTTAAATACTTGTGATCATGATTGATGAGGTACATTTACAGACTATTGCACGGATTTATAACGGCATTTTGTTGCTAGATTTCTACCAGATTACCAAGTTTGATTTTCCATATGAAGTAGGCTAATGAGAAAAAAAATAACCCTTACCGCTACCAATTTCCCATCTTCGATCTCCCTCTCGATATTTGTCTCTTTGCCATCCCAGCTCTGTTTCTGCACAAGTTTCCCGTTCTCCAGAGTCACCACGGTCTGCAGGACACAAACAGAGACAAGCCGTTACCTCCAGCACAGACTCGGACTGTGATTATTTTTTTTTCAAACCACAATAACTAACCCTGGTCTTCCTATCGTCTGCGGTCGTCTCTTCGAATGGCTCGTTTAGCTTGAACTTGATCTCAGTGGTTTTGAAAGTGCTCTGAGACTTCAAGCATACAAACCCTTGATCGTCCACGCTCACTACCAAGTTGGGTTTGGTGCGATTCCCCACCTGCCGGGTCGCAAATCCCACACCTGCACAAGATCAGAAAAATGCATTAAAGATAACACACTGAAGGCTTAATGGTTTTAAAAGAAAATACAACTATATAAAATATATCTGACATGTTTTGCATAAGTTACAGTTTATAGTTTAACAGCTGACACCCTGAAAGTGGTTTTCCATCATTAATCTTAAATATATTCTCCTACCGATTGCTTTCATGTAGTCATCAAAGTTATCGCTGGAAATCATCTTCCACGTCCCAACAAATTTCTCAACCATTTTTGCAGCTTCTGATATCCTCGACAATAACCAGTGAAGTGACTCTGGGTTCAAGTCTCTTCCAGTGTGGGAATAGAGTCCTTTTTAAAGGGCCAGACCGACATCAAATGACACAGAATGAGCCAATCACATCCTGCTACGTCACTTAATAGAGCGTTTCCAGCCCTTCTTGGTACTAGCATGTGAAACTTCATGGGCTTTCTCATAAAAGGGTGTACACAATTCAAAAGCTGAAACGTATTCATGTTTTTTTACTTTAAATTCTGAGCTAAATGGGCACCTGTCACCACAAAAATCGAAATATATTGTCATTTCAATGAAGGATGCAAGAACATGTCCCCTCAGCCTTAATAATTTATACATTTTTTATAAATGAAATTGAAGTCATTAAACTTGAAATTAATTTCCAAGAGTTTGCTAAATGCGAGCTGCTGACAATCTACACCAAAATCTATACATTAAAACGGATTATTATTTGCAGCTGCAGACTTGATGGTTAAAACCCTTCATTCCATAATACATTTAAATAAATATTGTGGATTTAATTGCTTTACCCCATTAGCGTTTATTGATGGATTATTTGCATTTAAATGTAGCAAATACAGGCAAGTGGGATTCATTCATAACCTCTTAACCCATGACTGATCTGTAATGCATTAATACATTATTTACTATTGAAGCCATTAGTTACAATTTATAAAACATTTTATGGAGGATAACTAATTAGGGGGCACACACATTTTAGATGGCAGTGTCATAGAAGACATCAAACCACCATCAGGAGCATGTTTTTAGCTCTCAGAGGAACTGATAAAAATACTTGTTACGTGAAAACTGTGAATGTCAGAATTCATCCACAAAGAATAACTAGTATGTTACATATGCTAATGGTACAGAGGCTGACAAGCAGAGGGGGCAGGTTTTCAGTTATCTGTGCCTGGGTTTTTTTTCTTTTCACTGGGGCTGTGTTTAAATCTGTGCCAAATTACATTTAAGCCTGCTGTGTCAAAGGTTGGAGCTTGCATAATGTACTCTCAAACGCTGGAATGATCTCTTTTATCAGGAAAATGGCACATTAGCAATGATACACCATGACTCTGCACTGATCACAGCACATTTTTTAGCAGTTAAAGCATTTCAATTGATGTCTTTAATATCGAAAATAAGCATAGCTGATGGGGATAATGTCAAATATGTTCTCTTGAGAAGAAGGTGCAATACTTTTTTTAAATGTCATAGCAGTGAAGTTGATTATGTCCGCATAGAAGATCAAGAATTTGATGCTTAGATGGTGGAGGAACTTGGATTCATAAGAGGAAGAGGAGTGACTCAGTATCATGCCTGTCCATCACATTACATCAATGCAGTGTAGTGTCAGTAAATCAAAGGTCAAACCACAACAGAACACATTTATATGAAATACTTTAATATTTAACATCCAGGAATATACAAAGATCACAGATCAATTCAACACATATCATTATTATTTCTTTGCTGCTGCGAGTTTTGCCTGTAGTTCCTTGGCTTCGCACATCGACTGAAACGCACTCAGCATCTCGCTGCTGTTCAGCTTCGCTCCCTTCAAAATCAGCTTATCTCCGTCCACTGTAGAGAGAGACAAAGACATTTAAATGACCCATAATGACACATTTACAAATCTCTCTGTATAAGGAGTAAAAAAGGTGAACATCTAACTCTGAGCAGAAGTCGAGTAACACACAATGGGCAACATCCGCACACAGTCCTGCTGACCTATGGCAGACATTTTGACTTGTGATAAGTACTTGACTCATTGTGTGTGAGTAAGTATCATGTAGTAACAACATCAGCAGGAAATTCCAAGACTAAAACACACACTTAGCTGTAGGCGCTGTGCTGTATGTGCTGAGCTGTAGTTACCATGATGATACACCCTGACTTTTCAAAAACATCCACCAGGAGACCACAACAAATATGCCTCTTTAAATGTTCAGATTTACTTTGAAAAAGAGATTGTTAATATCAATGGGACTCTCCTAACTTTATAAAAGTTAAATACATTTGAAAAACCACAGTGTTTTTTTACTGGGTAAAGTTCATTTATTTAAAGATCACCTCTCCACAAAAACCTAGTTCAAATATTTTCTAAGAGCCCACCCACCCACTATAACTTCAAATCAAGTAAAAATGTTGTCTTCAAGCACTACCTCAAGTCAACTTCTTATGTAGAATAATCCTACAGTTTCTGTAGTGTCTTCTAACTACTTGAAGTAGTAAAGTACATTAATTATTCAACCGTGCAACACGTATATGACATTATTACTATATTACACTGTACATTTTGAGCAATTAACTATTTGTATGCCTTAATTATTGTTGTAAATATTATAAAACTACAGTAAATAATTTAATAAGAAACATGTTTATTGTTGTTGTGATTTATGAGCATGTTTTCATTCTTCTTGTTGATTCTTTATATATTTAGTTTTATTCTAAAATACAGCAACTGTTAGTAAATCTAATTTCCCCATGGGGATAAATACAGTGTTTCTGATTCAGAGAAAATGCAATTCAAAAGAACGCTGATTTTTTTCCAATAACAAATCTGAGGATATTATAATTTGTCTCCATCATTTCCATAATGCAAGTAAAACAATCAGCCTATATGTCTCTACACATCTTTAGTGGATTAAACAATGCCTGGAATATGTACTGCAAATGCAAAACTCAACAGCCAAAGTAACACTGCTTCATAGAACCACACCATTACATATATTGTCCCACACATGAAGGCAGGCAGGTAATACTCACAGTAAGTGATTTCCACTACAGGTTCAGACCTGTCATGCTTCACTGTGGAGATCACCTCACTGTTCAGGTTGGTAGCTCGGACCTTATGTGCGCTCATCATGCACAGAAACATCCTGCAGGACAGACCGGCATATCTCAGATTAATTATACAATAATACAGTAATGATAGACGGTACTTAATACATTTATAATGTACAATTTGAAGTTCTTGTATCCAACTTTCCATTTTGTTCTACTTTGCACTTCAACACAAAGTGCCTTTTTCTACAATGTAATATTGCCACATACTTAATTAACATTTCTGAATGTTTTGTCCTCTACCACATTACAGATTATAGACAAAATGGTTAATTACATGTGGCTTACATGTATGAGTAAAACACCATTCACCAATACCAACATTGCTGAATAATGGCCTTACACACACCCTAACCGTCACAGATGATGTCACTTATTTAGCTTGATTAGGCCCCATCTCATGACCCTGTTGGAGCAGGGTGAAACATATTTGTTCCTTGCACCAGCCACATTGCTAGTGAATGTTTCAAATGTAATGAGCCACTCAGTAGATTTTTCAACCAACATTTTGCCAGTTGCATTTTCTTTTACCACCATTTGGCTGATGTTGATTTGTTCCTGTGTGGGAGTGTGCAGACTGACATCACCCTGACCCTCCTATTGATTTGTTGCACCATTTGTGTGGGAGGGGTGCACATTTATTATTTGTATTGGTTGGTGAAGTTTGGTCATCTCCTAAAATTCAAACATTGCTTAGCTAAAGGTTATCATGGGAAGTCTGATCAGTCAGAATATGTTGAAAACACATCTTTGCCTCTAAACACATGCAAAGGTGTTTTCAGTTATTCTGGATTAATACACCTCTGCTCAGAGTTAAGGTAAACCCAAGCATTGATGGGTCACAGCTCTATTTCTACCAATAAAAATGCAAAAGGTGTAATTAGTCCCGCCTTCAAATGGGAAACAAATCCAATAGGAAACTCAGGAAGATGCCAATCAATTAATCTATATACCATCGTTTCGTCTATACACGCACACACAGTCCTAAAAACATGTCTAGTCAACCAGATTAACTGAAAAATTAAAGGCATTTAGACTAACTCATACTATGTAATTTAGTTTGGCGGATAATATATAAAACAGTTTTAGCTGAACTATAATAAAAGTAAATAATTGAAATTGTAGCTAGGGTAACGTGCAGTAGGAAAACAAGGAAATCCTTATGTCGTTCGTATTTAACTTTGCACCCACACAATCTCTTTCAAGCATTCTTGTTTGACAAGAACACGTTTTAAACTAAATAAAATGCGTCCTAAAACCATAATCATATCTTCTGGTGGTGACTGCTGTCTGAACAGACAGTCGCCTCATTGTCAAATTACGGCTTTAAACCACAGTGCAGTCACACAAAACGACCCTACGACACAACGAGACATTTAACAAACAACTCTTACCGTGTTGACCCGACATTTGATTCAAATGGACAAAACTGGACTGTTATCTTCTTCACAGCTTTCAACACCACGGTCACTTTACTGGAAGCCGCCATGTTTTCTGTTGTGTGACCTCTGACCTCAGCAGAGGTTGGTGCTGCTGACGACTGTCGCTAGAGGGCGCAAGAGGATAAATAACTCACCAGTGTGACATAGTTTACTGAGAATTCATACAAAAAGGGTACACAAATGTCACTAATAGACACACATAGACATAAATAAGCTATACAGGCCAAATACATGTAGGAATATGTGATCATATTGATGATTTGGGGGTTAAAATTCATGCCTGTTCATCAGTTGAATTGTCAGTTTTTTATGAATTTGAATCTTAATCTCCACCATATTAAATGTTTTGCTTTCATACAATCCTTCAAAAATATTTGACCACATTTGATTTGCATCTTGTACTTGCTCTTTGAAAGTCGGTGTATAATATACACCATTATGTGAAGGGAGGTGGGAAATGTATGGATTGTAATTCTGCACCCCTAAAGTGTAAATGCATTTCCAACACGGGGTCTAGAAAAGGTGTTGTTACAGTAAGTCTGAGGCTTGATGTTTTGTTCTTTAAATATAAGACTGCTATTGGAATTCTGCAGGTGTCAATGATCTACAACCACATTCCTGCTCTCTTCAGTGTCAGGTTTCTATTTAGCAGTGGGGGAAATGAACTTCTAATAACATCTGTACTTACTTACTGTACTGCTACTTAATGCTTCAACTCTAATACACGACACTACATTTATCTGATAACTTAAGTCAAATTCCTGTTTTAGATAAGTGGTACAACATATTATCAAAAAATCAATTATAATATTATATCATTAAGACTTTATTGATTCCCAGGGGTAGTTAAAGTGATGAACACATTAATGTTTCAATAATTATAATCCAATAATATAATATTGTTATATTAAAGCAGGACATTGTGCAGAATAAGTACTTTACCTTTGATACTAATGTAATTCTTTTGGTACTTTTACTGAAGTAAAAGTTAGAAAAAAGTACTTTTTTTGAAACACAGTTCATATACAGTATCGTTTACTTAGAAAATCTGATTAGCCTGTTTATTTCACTGCCAGAGCACTTAAGCACTTAATAATAGTTTAATAACACACGTGTAGATTAACAGCCTTTGTGTGTATAGGCTGACAGTATGTAAACAGCTCCATCTCGTTCACAACCATATGACAAAGCTCATTAGCAAACTCACAGGGAAACTGACTTTGGCACCTTCCTGCAAACATCTGACAAACGATGTCACAAAGAAGAATTATGTCAAGAGAAAACAAGTGGGGGTCTGTCACTGCACTAAGTCAATTAAGGAGGTGCTGCTCTCCAAATAGACAATCAAACAGACACTTTTCATAATCAAATAGACAGGCAGGACGGGAATGCTCTGCCACTACTGCTGCTTCCTGCACTCTGCAGATGAAAAGAGGTCAAAAGCCTGACAGGGTATAAAAAACATGTCGGAAATGGTAATGCTTTCAATTCTGAATGTGTTGGCACTTAAGTCAAATGTAATCATGGCATGAATTGTTTCTAAAAAATAAATGAGCGTGTGTGTAATGTGGGAGTTTGCTGCATGACATCAAAACAACAATTTGTCATTTTCTCAAGGGAAGGTTGTCACATCAGACGTTTCACAGTGAAGACTATAACTGTGTGTATTTCATGTCAGCATGAATAAATACATAAATTAAGTAAGTTCAGTATATTTCCTGAATAAACCAATTAAGTTTGGTCAAAGTGGTCACGTTTAAAGTTTAAATACACTTCAGACTCTCACCTAATCTGCCCATTTGGTAAAAAAACACATTTTTACACTAGATTTACGCTTCCTTCCAGTATAGCTGGGTATTTATAGCCACTCTGTTTTCAGGGCGTGTGCAGAACAAATGTGTTATTCTCAGATCAGCCCACCCCAGTTAGTTCGATTCATCCTAACTTCAACACGCCTCCAGTCTCTTTCCTGAGCGGCCGACAGTCCGACGCAGCGTCTGACAGTTGGACAGTGGCGGCACGGGCCTCTAAATTTAGACATACAGCTTCTGAGAGGCAAAAGCATTTCCTATACACTCCCCACACCCAACACACAGATACACAGTCACACTTATGATGTAGTTGTGCTGTAAGTACAGCAGTCAGAAAGTAGGGGAAAGAGCGCTCAGGAACAATGAATGCTCAAGGGGATGTTTGACCTCAAAGAAAATAGAGGTATTGTCTTAGTGCAGGATTTCATTTATCAAGTTCTCTGCCTGAGTACAAAAATAACTCACAAAATGTCCTTTTCATTTTAATGATCCTACAAGGAGGCACTAGTGTTTAAAAAAAAAACTGTCCTGTTTAATGCTGCTGGACTCTGTCATTATTACTTCTACTATTTGGTGTATGTCATTATTAAGTGTCAGATAACATGATGATGTTATGTCTCACAAAGAGGTCATATACCCTCTGCTTTTCACACTTTGGGTAACATCCAGTTAAGGTGTGATTATAGTAGCTATTATTGTCAATCATGGAGCTGCTCCTGGAAGAGAATTCATTCAACAATGTGTGAACACTCAGGGGGTTTCTTGGGAAATAGCAGTCTATTAACTGTTGGAGAAAAGGTATTTCCCCCTCAAGACAAACAGTGATCTAGTAGGCTTGGTATTTCTTTATTCATTACACCAGTCTCAATACAAGTTATGTCTCCCTAGGGGACTCCCAGAAGTCCTTAGGGTGTCCTGAGGAATTTGAATAATACATATCAATGACTTCTTAGACTAATAGGCACGTAACATCTGCTGTTTTACTTTAATCTACCTTTGAGATGTTTTTAAACATGGAATCATTAAAAGTGGAACTAAAAGATCGTCCTGTTGAAAATCCCCATGCTTTGTAAACAACAAGCATCAACAATGTTTTTTCATTTAATTTTGAGAACGTTTTATACAATATTTTGGTGATAAGTATACAGCACATGAACAACAAAGGCTTTAAATAACTGGTTAATGGTTAAATCAGTTTTTATTAAAAACCTGTAAACTAAATATAGCCTCGAGGCTTGACAATATGGACTGCAAAACACAAACCTTTAGACTCTTACAGTGTATACTATAGTTAAAATGATGCTTTGATGATTACATTATTTGTCTATTCTTGCTTTATTTCCTCTTACTATTGACAATTTTACTTTATCTTGTATCCTATTAGTTTATTATTATTGGCTCATAAGGTGAACTGAGTGGCGTAACTACTATCGACGATGCAGCCGGTGCAACCGGTGCAACGCACCGGGGCCCAGAGCCGGCCAGGGGCCCATGCAAAAACAAAAAAAACAAAAAAAAAAAAATTTGTAATTTGTCTGTCCAATGAACTTGCTCCCTTTCATGTCATGTGATACCTTGCGTGACGAGCGAACCGTTTAATCAACCTGTACTGTACTGTAGCTAGCAGCAGCAAGTTCGGCAGCATTATAATAAATGTAATAGCTTGCATTTATAAAGTACAGCAAACCAAAGCACAAGAGCGGCGCTCAAAAGAGAAAGGACAAGAGAGAACAAGGAGATGTAACAGCTAAACTGACGAAATTAGACAGTTGTTTTTGTCATACATCGTCCTCGAAATCGAGCACTAACGTTAGCAATGTTGACGTGCAGCGGCAGCCAGAGCCGGAGGCCCGTCCACACGGCGGCGTGCGTTGAAGCTTCAACGCTTCTGCCCATTCACTTTGAATGGGGTGACGTCACGCTTCGCCGAACTGCATTGTGGGAGCGTCGCTACGCGTTGGTCGCGTTGCTCGCTTCAAAAGTTGAGCAATGTTCAACTTTTGAAGCTTCAACGGAAGCGTCAGCCAATCAAATCATATGCCAGTACAAGCTCTAGCCCAGGGGTACTCAAACTTTTTTATTAAAGGTCCAGTTGTGAACTTTATACAAGGTCACTGGTCCGGATCAATGCCAGTAAAGTCCCCCCCCCCCCCCCCCCCCCCCCCCACCCCCCCCCCCCCCCCCCCCCCCCGTGTGGAGAAACGAAACTGAAATTAAGAAGCAGTTTCTTGGCGCTCTATGCATGGGGCCCGACATGTCATTGCAGTACATTAAAGGGTGTTTCATGTTGTCGTTGCTGTGGACCTTCTTAATCTACCTTCTTTGGGGGACCCCTTCTGGTCCAAGCACTTGCCTGCCTTGCCTGTCGGTAAACGGCGCCCCTGTATACACACACACATTCAATACATACATACAGTATGGTGGCTTGAACTAGTGGGAGAAATGGCACTGTTTGTCTGTAGTCAATGCTTTGAACCTCGGCAAAAAAGGCATTAGAAGCAGTGGCGTCCGGTCCATAGGGGCGCTAGGGGCGCCGCCCCACCTCTTCCCATATTGAAAAAAAAAAAAAAAATAAATAAATAAAATTAAAATTAAAAAAAATATATATGTTTAAAAAAAAATATATATTTTTATTTTTATTTTTAATGAACAAGGTAAATATTATATAATTGGTATCAGTAAAATGTATAATCTACAATAAAATCTCGTTTAAAATTGTGTTACGATGTCTAAAGTTACTGATAAGTCACATGTTTCCTGCCTGGCCTTGCCCATGCACCTTCTCTCGTCTGGGCGCTAAGAGAGGAGCCTTCAACCAGTGCAGCAGCAGCCACTAGCAGCTGACTGTTGCTATCTGTAACGTGTAAACTATGCCGCGAAAATATAATTTCAGCCAATCAGCGTCGTCAAAGATGACGGTCACCGGGCGCCAATGTCAGCGCCCAGTGCAGTCTGTGAGTAGTTTGGACAGTGACTCGTATCCGGTTGACGCAGTAGTTGATGAGGATGGCTTCGTGTGCAGGTGGAGTCTCCGGACCTCGGTCCCCGCCTAATTCTGTTCAAGAGCTAATCTCCAATCCTTTCGAAAGGAGAAGTTTGGCAGATAAATTGTTGCTTAAAGACCTTGGACCGGACCAACCCGATTTGAATATATCGCAGCAATCTCGTGAAAAAGACAAAACGTATACACGAGGCTTCGCAAGTAGCTGGTACACAAAAAAGGCTTGGCTAGCTGGATGCAAACAGGTAAATGCTGTCTTTTGTTTCCCATGCTTGGATATCACTTTATATGTAGAGAGGAGGTTTCCCATGGTTGTTAGAAGTTTATTAATAAGTGGGCATTTATCACAGAAGTGATTGTTCTGTCTCCACGTTTGTTGCATTGTCTGTGATGTATTTTCCAACGGTTATAGCTCCTGTTCTGTCCCAGCAACACTACACGGTTTGCAGCTCCACCACATTTTTGGTTTATCTTCGGTGTCGCTTAAAATCTGCTTCCCATCGGACTAAAACCTCCACGTAATCTGAAGACAGATACTTGAAGTTATTTAAACCTTTTGCAAACTTTATGTTCTTTCTTGCTCTAGCCTTGCCAGTTACATTGTACATAACACATATATTATCATTATGCTAAGTGGTTGTTCGTGTTAGACGATGTAGCTTTTTTATTTCTGAGTTATTGCTATATGTAAATAAGCCTGTTTGTAAATAATCCTCAGAGAAACAAAGAAAAAACACAATTTATGACATTTTGTGCTGTGGTTATTTTTTTTAAATTGCATTTATTCACAGTTCAGTTTGAAATGCTGTAGTGACTTGTATTGAACCACTTAAATATTTATAATTAATGCTACTGTAAAGATGCTATTAATTTTATATCTCACATGCAGTTCACTGTAAAGCTACTTGGTGAAGGTGTTGGTTCATAAAACATGAACAGTTTTAAGAAAGAAAAAAGACTAGTTCTGAGAACACAAATTCCTGGTAAAGTAGTAGATGTTCAGGTTGATAAATAATATTTTCCACACTGAAGATTATGGAGGTATTGATCAGTCTTCTCATATTTTTAAGCCTCGATTTCTCCTTTCCCCCCCCCTCTAACATCACCAGAAGTCATCATTTAAGGGGTCATTTCTCGAAAAAAAATTCCGGGGGGAAACCCCCCGGACCCCCCGGGTAGGTCACTTACGGTACGTCAAGAGCCCCACCAAAAAAAAAGACCACCGGCCGCCACTGATTAGAAGCATTAGAAAGTCAAGGTAAACTTGCGGTTAACTTGCGGTCTGCTATGCGTGTCACGCTCACACACACAAGTAAATATATATGCACGTTCATTCTGACAACGCGTCAGACACAAGACGCGCGTACATGATGATGTACATTAATTTATCAGAATCAGATTTTTTTTTTTTTTTTTTTTTTTATAATTAAAAAAAAAAAAAGATTATAATGGGACACAGGGTTCGGTCCGGATTGATTTGCAGTTCGGTCCGGATCCGGACCTTGGTCCGGAGTTTGAGAAGCCCTGCTCTAGCCAATCAAACCGCGTGCCCTTGTGTCCGGGGCGGGAGATTCATGTGATTGGTTGTTGGTCGAGTTTCAGACACGCCCACCTGCAAGCTTCAACGCACGCCGCCATGTGGACGCTGAGCTCACCTGCCTCACCACCATGCACCATCATTGCCATCTAGCTCCACAAGTGAAGCTGTATCCGTGGCTGTGCAACCTTCTTCTCCAGCCAGCCAGGAGGAGAGGCTGGATTTGGCTGTGCCCGGCGGTGGTCCAACTGTTCCCCCAAGGGCCCCAACCGATAGGGGACTCTATGGCGCTATTGAGACCCCCGACGCCAAGATCAGAAGCTATATTATAGCAACCGGTCCATGTAGGCCTACCCATAGATATATATGGCCTATCGGCCCATTCCCCAGAGACAAACATCAAGAAATCTTACAAGCATGTGCCTGTTTAATGGTTCATATTTTTTCCCCTGCCCACACAATATTTTCTTTAATATATATTTTAATCTCCTAATGTGTTGAATATATTCATGCATCTTACGTTCAGCTTTGTTACATTTTGTATATTGTTATTCATATTAGTGTGCGTAAAGGTAATTTCCTATTAAAATTGGCTTTGCAGTAAATATTCCAAGAGCCAGTTAAGCTTTAGTACTCGTGAACTACATTACCCATGAAGCTTCGCACCGCGGCGGCTCTCTACACTCCTCCTCCCAGCAGCAGCGTCCTGCTGCCTGGCGGGGCTCAGAGCGGAGCAGACTGAAATGAACAGCTCCGAGCGCAGGCTGAGCAACGAGTCACACCGCTGCCTCCTGTGTGAACCTCTCCAGAAAACAGCTCTCATGTCTTTAATGTAGCACCGGAAGCTGCAGACGAAGGATACACACGCACCAAACAAACCCAACCACTTTCTGCCAACCAGCCGCTGAATGCAGATTTTGGGATAGCCCTGTTTCTCTGGTAAGCGCTCGTTTCATATCTTCACACCTCTGTGTTAAAGTTGAGTTATTTTCTTTTTGTTGTTTATTTTTCATATCACTGCTGCAGCTGTTCTGGTATTATGTGTGTGTGTGTGTGTGGAGGGAAACTTGAGTGATAGAGAGAGTAGTGTAGTTGTGACTGCGGCAGCCTCTCTTCTCGCAGTGAAACCTAATGTGAGTAGCGGTGACAGAAAAGCTGGAACAGGGACTTGTTGGCTTCAATCAAAACATGAGTGTGTCCTGTTCATAATAAACAGTGCTGTAGATGCTGCTCACATTTCCAATTTTATATCTAAGAACCGCTACGTTCTTCTTCAAAATGTTGACATTTGGTTTTGGTTAAAATTGTTGAAGTGTTTACCCTCCGCCTTTTCCTAACCCTCCTAAGCCTGGTCTTCATTAGAAAATAATGAATTGTTTTTTATATTTATCTATAACCTTGGTGCTACCTTCACACTTCTATAACACAAGCCTTGATTCATGATATTAGTTGATTTATATCAGGCGTGGTGCGAGTTAAAATGTCTATTATCTCATTATTTACCTCCTTTCTTATAGTATGTTTTTTTTCTATCCATAATGGAAGTCAGCTATGGTTGGCATTCTTCAAAAAAAATGTAAGCCTCACCAGAACATACTGTATGTGGGAAACTATTCGATCTTCATGTGAGTGAGATACGCCTGTACTTGTTTTGGAGATCCAAATGAACTTCCCCCTGATGACAGATTGACAACACACACACACACACACACACACACACACACACACACACACACACACACACACACACACACACACACACACACACACACACCATATACTGCATGTGCGGTCATGTGTGTGCTAAGCCCCCTGGATAACCTCAAACATACATTGTCCTCATTGACACTGACAAGTACATGGCCTCTGTAGCGTGGAGCTGGCAGGCAGTACACACACACACACACACACACACACACACACACACACACACATACATACATACTGTATATGTGATGCGCGGTGAAGCGGAGGCACACACACTATTCTGCAACCATTTCTCTCTGTAATTATAAATCAGAATATCCTCTCTGCACATCTCAGAATAAATAAACAACCTTCTTCACACTCTGTCAGTTCTCCTGGTCCTTGGTTTTACCCCCAACCCTCACACATAAAGCCCCCCCCCCCCCCTCTCAGTCTGTGTTGGTGTCTGTTGTTGAATAGATGCAGTTGGCAGGCCATCTACCCTGCAGCAGACTGGCTTTCACAGAAGTTGACATTTGCCTCAGCAAACTAATGTGCACTTTGTTTTAGCTTCCCTTTGCTTTCACTGCACTTCCTTGTGATCTACGCTAAACATTAGTGAAATCGGTTTTTCCCCTGACATCTTTTAACGGAACCATGGTTAATAAATATCCACCGGTCTGCCAACACTAGCAGAAGGTGTTTTATGAATCCTAAATGTATTAACCAGGTCTAAAATTAGAGTTCTTGAAATACTCCCTGGTGTTTAGGTCCAACACGGAAACAAAGTGATCCTAAAATGCTAATCATTTTAGTTTTCTTACTGCTCCTTTAAGAAAGAAGCTGGCAGGCTTTTGCAGCCTCCAACACACATGTCAAAGAGACAGAGCTGCGTGTCTGTATGACTAAATCTCTGTCACTCCATAAGAGATTGACTGTCTGGTGGCAAATGTAAGAGGACAGCAGCATGGCAAATGCTTTGTGACAGTTTGAACTTCGGAGTATTCCTAGCCTGCTGCTAATGCTGGTATTTGGATGCAGACAGGGATGGGTATGTGCAGCTGTTGCACGTAAAGGATGGAGATGAGTGAGAAGCAAATGGGGCCACGAGCATTCTCTGATGAGTTTACCAAACTGCACCAGTTCAGGTCCAAGAGTGAGAGTTTGTTTTGGGAGCCTTTTGTTCACACAATTGAAAGGATCATCACACTCAAGCTGTCCAAACACTTTCCCATCCAGCTTGGATAGCAGGGTTTAGCCTCAGAGATCCACACTGAGCCAGCTGGATCTGAACACGCTGCTTATGTGCTTATATGGTGTTTTGTTCAAAAATGTTACCTGCTGAAAGGTAAGCCAGGTGTCTGCCTCATGTCCATTATCAAGGTTTCTATGCAGGCACAACATGTTGGGGTAATGCTTACTCTTTCTATGAAGCTACCCATTCATCTTCTCATTTATGATACTTCAAATCTTCTCACTTGCATAGGGGAAATGTAATCCCATTAAACAGACTGTATATTTCTGTTCAATGGGATGCTGCAGCCAGAAGAGATTTTTTTTTTTTTTTTCACCTTTAGGTTATAAAGCAACCGTTTGGAGACTCCAGGAAGTCACAGAGTCCAGTCCAGCACATAACCTTTTGATAAAACCACAACTCAGATTAAACAGAAGAGGAATAAAGTAATAATTAGCAAGTTTTAGAGGCACTGGTTTGCATATTTTGTACCATTTCAAAGTCAAAGTCAACTTTATTGTCAATCGTTCAGTTTGTGTGTGCAGACAGAGAATTAGAAATACCGTTTCCCACAATCCAGAGGAATAAAAAATACAAATACAGATACAAATATGTATATACATAACATATATATAGACACAATCAACAGACACATTTATACATATGCACACAATAAAGACATAAATAAAAGCATAACAGTCAATATATACATCTAACCGAGTACCAGTCTCTTTGCTCTCCTTTTCTGAAATAAGGGTATTTCCCAAATCACAAGTATTTTAGAGCTTCTCTCATCTCAGCAGGTGTGTTCAACTCTTGATCATTTGAGTCACGGCTCCTTGTGGTCGAATGACTTCGTAGAAAGTCATTTGCATGAGCAGAACTGTTCCCTATTCAGAGGGAGCTAAACAGATGCGTGTAAGTCTGCGCTCATTAAAACTGTCATAATGTGTGTGGACTGATAGAGAACACAGAGATGCTGCTATGCTGCTGCCTGAAGGTCCTGCCGCTGAAAGGATGAAGTATAATCGCACTCTGTCTGGCTGCTGTGAGTAGTAGAGTTTCATCATAGGCTGTCAAGATGTCGTTAGGCAGACTCCACACATTTCACACTCACTTAGGCTTCACTAAGCAAACCACCCCATCCCCGTCATTGGTAGGCAAACAGTGAAGCGTTTAGCGCTGCACCCCAGGTTTTGCAATTACCCCGCACGCCCTGTTTGACACCCCTGTCCATCTGAGACACACACCTCGGGAGTTAGGTGGAGGATTGAGTCTGCGTGTAGCTTTGAGTACCAAAGAGTGTTTGTCAAATGTCAAGCTTGCTCCAGATTGAGCCGGATTCAATAAAAATACTGTTATCTGCTGTTTTAGAAAGAGCAATTTCTCTTCAATTGATCTGTGAACGAGAAAAATAGAGGGGCCGAGTGAAATTATTTTTCCTTTCAGATGGAGTTCCTGCTGTGCCGGGCAGGATGGGATTTTGAGAGAATTGAATTTCTATGTTTTAAGGTAACCTCTGTGGTACTGAAACACCCTTGAAGTGCTCTGAATATTACATATTCATTTGTAAACTCTTTCAGGGACAAGTTGGCCTCTACTTAAAACCCAACTCACACAAAAATAAATGATAGCACTTAAAGGGTTTAGCCAATTTGAAACAAAAAATGCACCAGCACTTACAATGGTTTGGCTTTTTTTGAAGAGCACTTGCATGTTTCTTAATGTTCTGACTTTTTATTTTCACAAATTATAAATTGCTTTGGATGAAGGTGTCAGCCAAATGAAATGAAATGTAATGTAATACCTATAAGGGCTGTCATTGACATAAGCAATTCTTCTTCTACAAAAAATTACACATATTTAATTAGCTCCACTTGTGTTTACCAGAAATGTGCACATACGTTTCCTGGAAAAAAGTCATTCAGAATGAAAAAACGATACAATCAAATAACAGATCTTATGTGACTAAGACCAAAATGACTGAATAGTTGAGTAAGACTAGAGCCTGCTTTTATTACATAGTTTTGACCATACTCAGTTGCTTCTAACTTTTGGGGGGTGTGGGTTATCACCTTTCATGGTTTGGCTAAAAAAGAGGAAATGTTTAAGAAGTTTGCGGACAGGCCATTCAGCCATCGCAAGCTGTGGTTGGGGGATGACTCGGAGGGCTGATACGTGTTAGCCTCTGATGCTAACATTAAATATATGCAGCTTCATGGGCTGAACTGACACGTTCAAAGTCTATGTTCCCACCCCTGTACATTCACACCAATTATATACATTCAAAGTGCTTCAGTGTAGCTTTAACTTTTAGAAATACAGTGTATTCAGTTGTTGTGATGAATACACTGTATTTCCTATCATTTATCATCACTTGAGGCAGTTTTCATCTTTCCTATCCAGCACTGTCATTTAGTACGACCACATGCAATGTTGCTCATTTATCCACTATCATTGATCTGCAATTTTTCTATATGAGGTCTTTCATTTCATAATGCAAGATAACTAACTACTGGTGGCGACATGGTCATTAACTTTGAGCTTATTCTCTCCAGCCACATTAGGAGTGGTTGTGAAGAATGTCTTGTCTCATCTGCTTGTGAAGATTAGAGGGCTCAGTCAGCGTGTGAAGTATGGAGAAAAGCTATTAGCTGAAATGTTGACAGATGAAAAGAATAAAACATGAGACAGCAGTTCTAATAACAAAAAGGGGGTTATTGATCAGTCGGGTTTTCACTGCTGCTCCTTTCGGCCTCCTCGAACCTCGGAGAATTGATTTTGTATTTGTTCTGTACAGCGTAAAGGGCACTTGTTACGCGTTTTGAAATCCCATTTGTAGTAGTTATTTCAGCATCGGAGTGGGACACAAGTGCGCTATCTTCAAAGGGTGCACTTGACGGTGCTTATGGACCTTCAACATGTTTAGAGCTGCATTTGGCTCCGAAATGCAAATTCCCACAGTACAACCATTACATGCTGAGAGAGTGATAACAAATAATTGTTACACCTCAGTATCAGGAAATGCTTATTTGAAGAAAGGGGAACTACCCAATGTTCCACTGAGCTAAACTGTTAAAAATTACACTGGTTAATAAATGATTGATCAAAACTTTAAACCATGATGCATCTCTTGTTTGGCGAACGAAAGAAAGTGATATGGCCTTTTTGTAACCTTGTATGTGTGTGTGAGTGTGTGTTTATATATACATGTCTCACTTTGAGAGGCAACACCTTTGAGACAAGAAACAGCTGACTCCATTAGGTAAGCCAAGAGCTCAGGAATGCAAAAAACTTGTATGTGTGTGTGTCTGGGCGCAACACGTCACACATTGTTAACGGCAGACTTGTTTGTCTTGACGTACAGTTTCTGAAATCCTGCCTGATCCTGCCCAGAAACACACACACACACACAGACACACACACACAGACACTTTCATCACTTCAAAGCGGCCCTAAGCAATTTTCTCAAGGATAACAGGGTGTTCTAGCTTTTATTCATGTGTTCCACTATTCTGCAGTTTGTGTTGCGTGCGGACTCTGCGACAGCACAGAAAAATACCTCAGTTCTCTGCTGCTGTGAGAGGGAGAGAGAGAGAGAGAGAGAGGAGTGTGTGTTCGAGGCAAACAAACATTGCTTGAATGTGATTAACTGAGATTGCCTCAGGTAATTCTAATGGGAAATCAGAGTCCCTCTTCCACAGGAAATGGTTGGTAACATTAGTTGTTATGTATTCACCCCCCCGATGGTCAAATCTATCATGAGACAAGTCGAGTGCATTGCGAGTCCTTTAGCTTCATATTTGCCACACAGTGTGGTATTGATGATTATTCTCTGTCAAGCAGAAAGAGAATAATCATACTATACAGAAAACATTTAACACTGGCCACACATCTTTGTTAAAAGTCAACAGATTCCATGCAGTCTATGAAACCAGGTCTGAGTTGGACTCTGGTGTTGAACTGCGTCCTCACTGCTATCATCGAAGGCTAGCTGCTGTTATTGTTGCCTGTTTCTCTTAAAGTCAAATGGAGTGATGCCAAGGACTGTGAGGGGAGAAATAGCAACATCCTCTCTTAACAGTAGCTGTTTGGGAGGTGGGCTTTTTTATTTTATAAAGGCCTTCAATGCAAACAAAAATTAAAACCTTAAAGTGCCAGGAATGTGCTGTGCATTTGTCCTTAAGAAACAAACAGCCAAATGATCAGCAGCATGCAGGGTGTGTGCGGGGTGAGGCGAGGTGATGGACAGAACACACGGGAGAGGGAGCAGAGTGTGCATAGACTGTCCCATCTCCTTGGTGTAAAGTGCTGCTGATTCAGCACACACACACACACACACACACACACACACACACACACACACACACACACACACACACACACACACACACACACACACACACACACACACACACACACACACACACACACACACACACACACACACACACACACACACACACACACACACACACTGCAGGGGTGGTATGCTATAATGTCACCCAAGGGGAGGATCCTCATCTCACACTCTGCTGGCTAAAGCACTGCAGGGAGGTTGCACACACACACATTATTCTCACTCACACAAATACAGGACACACCAATTTCTGCACACACAGTGAGCCTTATTTGTATTCTGTGCAGCCTTTTGTGTTTTTTCTTTTTGAAAATAATATCTGTTTCTTTGTGTAAGATCTGTTTTTCTGTTTTCTGTCTCCATTTGGTTGGACTGTGTGGCCTGATGCTGATACACGCATTCGTCCCTGTCTGAATCTCTATCTGTGTTTTCCTCTCTACAAAAGCAATTTTGTGAAAAAGAGGAGGAAAGAATAATTTCTTTTTGCACGTTTGTCTTGTTATGTGTCCAAACAGTGAGTCAGTGTTCTGTCAATGTTAATAGGGTCGTCATGTGTTTATGAGGTCAGGTGTTTGACATCATGTGTTTGGAGAGAAAAAGAATATCTGTTCATGGAGAGTTTATCACTGGAGCTGAATGAGGGTCATTGGGGGCGCGATCAAAAGACAAAGACACAACTGTTGGTTGGTTTTCTGCATGCGTGCGTCTGTGTTGAGCATTTGTTAAACATGCATGCACTGAAGTGTGTGTGTGTACCATGATCACGTGCTACTTTCATTCCATATAAATTGGATATAGCGGCCAGGGACATTCTCATATCAGGTGATAGTGTGTGGAGGTTTTATGCTCCACAGGGCGGTTGTTTGCCATTTCTCTGTGCAGATGATGGATGGTACGGCCATGGATTGGCTTCCATCCATCACCAAGGACCCCAGGCTGGCTGACACCATCTTCTCTCTAGCTATCGGTGTCATTTCCCCTTTTTTTGCCCACTTTCTTTGTCTCCTTGGCCTTATTTCTTGGTTTATTCCATGTTATTTTTCTTCGCCCCCCTTCCACCGCCTTTTCTTATTCCTCTACTTGTCACTCCTCTTCATCTTGCCTAACATTCAAATCCCCCTCCTCTCTAACTGTCACCATGTCTCGCTTATTCACATTTCCCCTCTTATTTGTCTCCTCTCCATTCCTCTTTCTATATTTATCACCTATCTCTCCTGCACACTTTCCCCTCACACTCTCCTGCCAGCTTCTCTATTTATTTCTTTCTCCTGCATCCTTGCCAGTGGCATTGATCTTGAGCAGAGGCACTCTGGGACACACACACACACACACACACACACACACACACACACACACACACACACACATTCACGCAGAGACAGTCTGTCCTGCTTACAATGAAAGCGTACCTCCCTCTTCCCTTTTCCCAAGCAGGCTCATAATAGGAAATGCCCGTGTTATCTTTACAGGCACCGGCGTATTAATATAAGCTGTTAGACAAACAAGGTGTGGGTACATGCTCTGCTATATGTGCACTCTGATGAAATGCAAAAGTATAAGCTAGAAAGTACACAGTCAGGGTGTAGTACTCATCAGTGTAGTAAGGGTGGCAAAAGAAAGTTGAAGAATAGACAGTTTACTAAATATATGTTGGGTATGGAGTGAAATTTAGAGCTCCTAGGATCAAATATTGGATTTTAGGTTAGTTTTGGTCTGTTTTTGGATGAGTTGAGTTTAGAAAAGTGTGTATGGAGTGAAACACACAGTGCACAGTAAAAGCCAAAGGGCCAGAATCATACTCACATGTTACATTGTAAGGCTGCAGCCACACGAGGACGATAACGCTCGTATCTGCTACAGTTCTCTATCAGATAGACGGTTCGGCCACACGAGGCCGACATGGAAACCCAGAAAACGATAACGGGTCCCAAGGTGGGTAGATCTGCGGACGAAACGCTCTGGGGGGCCAAACGGCTCCGTGTTTACGCCCTATAACGATCATTTCCTGATAACAATGACGCAATAGCCTCAGTGTTTCGAGCCAGGTCCCGGTATCTCGCAGGACAGTGCACCCAGCAGGAGCTTCCAGCTAGATTTGATCGATATGGACATAAACGCGAGTGAAGTCTAATCGGACAGGAGAGGAGACGCGCAGCTCTGCATGATAACCTGCAGCTCCGCCCGCTGTGATGGAGCGATGAGCGGAACAAAACACACACTTCAAGTTAGATCATCACCCGTAGCTATTTTAATTACCTCTCAAACTACCTACATTTTTACTGTCGGGTCACTCATTACTGGATCAGCCAGCTGCATGAGACCACGGATACTGACGGGAGAGGAAAAGAGAGGCTCCGTCCTCCGTGTATTATTCTTATATTATTATATAGAGTTGTTATTCATTTGTTTTAAAGCTCAATAAATAACAAAGAAGACCTTTTGATCAGCACTTTTCTAATTTTGTCCAGAAGATTTAAACTTTAACGGACATGTTGACCGGCGAAACCCCGCCTCTGCTGCTAAATCCAGCGCGGAGAATAAACAGAAGGGCAACCATGGCAACCATGCATGCGTGAGAAGTCTTCTTCACTGATTTTGGTGTATTTTGTGGCAGAAGTACAGCGCCACTTACAGGCCCGGCATATGTACTACAGCGTCTCCAGCGGTTCGAGCTGTCTCGTGTGGACGGACACGTTTCTGGTGCCTATTGCGTGTGGACGGAAGACTTTTTTGATAACGATTTCGGTGCTTTTCCGTTATCGTCCTCGTGTGGCTGCAGCCTAAGGTAAACATCTTCAAACACCTTTTTTTTTCCTGAACAATATGCCAAAACTCAAATATATTCAATTAAGAAATGACATAGCAAAGAAAAAAATAGCATTAATTAATTTAGGCTGGAGCCACACGAGGACGATAACGCAAACGGACCAAAATCGATATCAAAAAAGTCTTCTGTCCACACGCAATAGGCACCAGAAACGTGTCCGTTCACACGAGACCGCTCGAAAGCGCTGTAGTACATATACCGGGCCTGTAAGTGGCGCTGTAGTCCTGCCACAAAAGCAGCGAAGAAGACTTCCCGCGCATGGTTGCCCTTCTGTTTATTCTCCGCTGTGGACGCTCTGGCTCTTTTTCTCCCTCCCCGAGGCAAGCGTTTGCTCCTGCTGTAAATCTCTCCGGTAGTCCACCAGCAGATGACAAACACCCACCTCTCCGCCTCTTCCAAGGGACAAGGGGACCGTGCAGCAGAGTTTCAGTTAGATTTTTTTTCGCCGGTCAACATGTCCGTTAAAGTTTAAATTTTCCGGACAAAATTAGAAAAGTGCTGGTCAGAGGTCTTTTTTGTTATTTATTGAGCTCTAAAACAAATTGATATTATTATAATATAATAATAAAAAACGGAGCCTCTCTTTTCCTCCCCCTCTTCTGACAGCCCAGCAGCTGATCTCTGAGCAGGAGAGGTGGGAGAGGCGGGGCTATTGCTTCAACGTTATCAGGAAATGATCGTATAGGCGTAAACACAGAGCCGTTTGCCCCCCCAGAGCGTTTAGTTTACAGATCTACCCACCTTGGGACCCGTTATCGTTTCATGCGTTTCCATGTCGGCCTCGTGTGGCCGAACTATCTATATGATAGAGAACTGTAGCGGATATGACCGTTATCGTCCTTGTGTGGCTGGGGCCTTAGAATGCTTGAAACAACAAATATATGTGTCCCTTTTGCTTGATATATAGCTTAAATGGGTATACTATATTATCTTTCTTATTAATCTGTTAATTGACTAATTGGTTGAGCATAAGAGGCATGGTCAAAACAATAGGTGGGGAACAGCAAATGATGTGGTTCTTAAGGCTCGATATAGGAACTACATGCAGGGTTAGAAATGTGAATTGTTTTTGAAAAAACGTAAAATTGTCACCACAATAACTTGATTGATTTCAATATGTGTGTTGCTTCTGTTTCAGTACATCTAACAGACCTCCGAAGACCTCCTTTGTGGGTATTTAGGCCATCACTGAAGGTGCCTTTTATAAAATATGTTGTCTTTGTGGGTTGATAACGGAGAACACTTCCTCATATATGAAAAACATTAGGTAAGGGGTTTTCTGAAGCTACCAATCAAGGTTCAAGGTTCAAGGTTCTTTATTGTCAATCTGACATAGCTACAGAGTAATTATGTAGTTGAAAATCTTATGTCACAGGCTTCTCCAACAATGCAACATAATAACATAATAACAATAAGAGCAAGAGCAATACAAAAAGAAAAATAGTTATAATAAAGTGATGATGTGGAATAGTGCAGTACAAGTCTATATACAAGTTATTGGAATGATATATATATATTAGGTATTAGATACATAATACTGAGTAGCAGATTAATGTTTTGAAGTTGTTTCAACAGTTCAATTTTTTAACAGTCTCACTGCCCGCGGGAAGAAACTGTCTCCGAATCTTCTTGTCCTTGCCAGGATGCTGCGGTAACGTCTGCCAGACGGCAACAGAAAGAACAGTTTGTGGCTGGGGTGATGGGGGTCTTTGATAATCCGTAGTGATTTCTTCCTGAGCCGCTGGGAGTAAAGGTCCTCCATGGATGGCAGCTCCGTCCTGGTGATGTGCTGTGCAGTTTTCACCACCCTCTGTAAAGCCTTACGATCGAGGTCGGTGCAGCTGCCGTACCAGGCCGTCATGCTGCCAGTGAGGATACTCTCTATCGTGCACCTGTAGAAGTTGCAGAGTATCCTGGAATCCATTTTGAACCTCCTCAACCTGCGGAGGAAGAAGAGCCGCTGTCGAGCTTTCTTGGTGATGGTGGTGGTGTGAAGAGACCATGTCAGGTCCTCAGTGATGTGGACCCAAGGAACCTGAAGCTTTTGACTCTCCACCGTAGTCCCATTGATGGCGATGGGGGCGTGTCCCTCTCCCTGATGCTTCCTGTAATCCACAATCAGCTCCTTTGTTTTGCTGATGTTGAGATGGAGGTTGTTATCCTGGCACCAAGATGTCAGGTTTTCGACCTCCTCTCTGTACGCCGTCTCGTCATCGTCTGTGATCTGGCCGATGACGGTCGTGTCATCAGCAAACTTCACGATGGTGTTGGAGCTGTGTGTGGCCACGCAGTCGTGGGTGAACAGGGAGTAGAGGAGAGGGCTGAGCACGCAGCCTTGAGGGGCACCGGTGTTGAGAATCAGGGTGGAGGATGTGATGTTTCCCACCCGCACTGCCTGGGGTCTGCCCGTCAAGAAGTTCAGGATCCCACAATGCTTTGTCATTTTGTTGTACCTCTTTCAATAAGGAACCAGCTAATCTGCCAACGATTGTCAAACAATGAAAGATCATTTAACTTCCCGTTTGTTTGTTTGTTCTCAGTGATCTCTTTGCCCACACTTTAACATGAAGGAAGTGATCAGGTTTGATTTCTATCTCTGTGTGATTGTTTTTGAAGCTCTTATCTGGCTGCTGCACAGGAAATGAGCATCCACTTTTATCCATTTTCCTCCAGAGAGTAGCCTTTAGCCTAATTGCAAACGACTGTTTACAGAAGGGACAGTATTTGGTAATGGAGTGTGTGTGTGTGTGTGTGTGTGTGTGTGTGTGTGTGTGTGTGTGTGTGTGTGGTGTGTGTGTGTGTGTGTGTGTGTGTGTGTGTGTGTGTGTGTGTGTGTGTGTGTGTGTGTGTGTGTGTGTGTGTGTGTGTGTGTGTGTGTGTGTGTGTGTGTGTGTGTGTGTGTGTGTGTGTGTGTGTGTGTGTGTGTGTGTGTGTGTGTGTGTGTGTGTGTGTGTGTGTGTGTGTGTGTGTGTGTGTGTGTGTGTGTGTGTGTGTGTGTGTGTGTGTGTGTGTGTGTGTGTGTGTGTGTGTGTGTGTGTGTGTGTGTGTGTCCTAATGCAACCATTTGCAACATTTCATTGTTGGAAAGCTTGAGAAGGATCCAATTATAGCCATTAGGGTTGTTTACAAATGTTGTGTTTTCTCTGAAATGACTGGATTGCTTACTAATATCCCCACGTCATCTAGGGATTTTACTCTCCTTCTCCTTGTGTTTCCCTCCCTCCATCCTCCTCCTCCTCTGTCGCTGCTGAGCTCTTTGAATAGGCTGCTTGTTTGCCTCGTCTGGCTGCTGGTAAATGCTTCAGTATCAAGGAGCAGACAATGGCAAAACCTAAAAGAAAGGGAGAGATACGCAGAGAGAGTGACAGACAGAGAATTTATCAGACAGAGTTTTGAATGAGTGAGTAAATAGAATTGGGGAAAAGATGTTGGAGCCAAGTGGAGGAACAAAGAGTCGATTGTCGAGGCGAGTTAGAGGCCTTTCTGTTCCTGGACAGTTGGTCCCTGATGTTTTTCTTAGATTCCCTCATGAAACGTTAAGGGATTGGGCACGTTCCCTAAAGTAAACAGTGTCCCTCTATGCTGCACATCGACAAAATGGTGCTATATTCCGTTTGATTTATTGGAGGACCCATTAAAAGGATCATTTTGACTTGAATGCAACCATTTTATTCAGGTCGCAACAAGTTATCATTGGTTAATAGAGGGATGTTAGTGAAGGCATACGCTAGAATGAATACCTATTTTCAAAGAATGCAAGAGAATGGTTTTATAGGGGAAGTAAGTGCTGGTGAAAAGACAGCATTTGACATTTGAGAACACTGACATCGTTTTAAAGAATAACGCGAAGCAGTTATATATATATATAAAGGGAAGACAACATGTTCATAAAGGGAAGCAGTTATCTATTTACACGGAAGAAAACATGTTTATATAGGGAAGATAATGTGTTCATACAGGGAAGAAAACATGTTTATAAAGGGAAGATAATGTGTTTATAAAGGGAAGCAAACATGTTCATACAGGGAAGCATATGTTTATATTCCTCAATTAAGAATGCAAATGTGTTTTGTTATCGGAACTGAAGTTAATGTATAATCACTAGTGTAGCAAATGCTCACCCAATAACCAGCCTTAAATACAGCAGAGTTAAACCCCTCAGTCAATCATTTTGATCATCATGTAAGTCATATTTTAAATAAAGACAAATTAAATATCATTAGAGGTCGTGTTGTGCTGTTAAACCACGACCGCATGCATCCACACCGAGCTTTGTCAAATGTTTATCTTATGCTTGTAGAATCTTCTTTATGACACAGCTCAGTGAGGTTGTGAAAAGTACACACTTGGCTCGGGGATTAGTTTGAAAAATGTCTACAAAGCTTAAATTGTGTTGCGGAAGCAGCACCTTTGCTTTAGAAGGAAGGAGTGGGAGTTTTGACACAAGAAAGAGGGAGGGAGGGAAAGATGAAAGTGGTTCACCTTCCAGCTTCTGCTAAAGGAAGTGAGGCCAAGGCCAGAGAGAGGGGGATAGTTTTTAAAAGAGAGAGTTGTGAGCTTGAAAAGAAAACGGCGCGACCCACCACAGCAGGGTGCCGCGGCTAACAGCGACATAAAAAGGTTTTGAACCGGAGCCAGGCCCCTGAGCTTTCTACGAAAAACTGAGGAGAGGAAACGATGGGAGGCGCAAAAAGGTTAAAGGAAATAGCAGAATGAAAGGGAGGGGAGAAGATGAAAAGAGCAGCGAGAAAGCACCAAGAGGCGAGGGAAATGGAAAATAGGAGAGTAAAAGACAAGATGAGAAAAAGTGGAACCCTGTGTAGTGAAGTGAAGAAAAGTGCTTTCCAGTCAGTGTCTTCTCTCACGTTGACAATTTAGCGTGAAGCAAGGAGAGACGACTAATCTTGGAGTCAGGGCTTTAACTCTCCGGGACATTTCCTTTCATAATCCGCTGTTTCAACAATCAACTATTCCTCCTTGTACTCGGGGCAGACGTGAAGCAGAAATTCAAACGTGAAGTAATCCTCCGAGAATGTGAGGGGATAACAGTTGAACTTTATTAAAGGCGCTACTTTTAGGTGCAGGTTTACACATACATGAATCCAGAGGAATGAAGGAATGTGAGGATGGAGAGGAGGATGGGAAACGGGAGGAGGAGGAATTTGGGAAAATGAGCCAATAGCAAATGGATCTCAGACAGACTATAAGTGACAGCAGGAAATCCAAGTTGTTATCAGACCTGCTCGATGCTGGTTCACTAGACATAACAATCTTTTCCAATGTTTTCCAATGTTTCCTTGTAAAATGTCTCAAAATGGTTTTATAAATGATATCATACCATTCATGTTCCCCTGAGGCTGAACTGTAAAAACTCTGGTCTTTCCATGGATTTTGAAAAAGTACTTCATCATGTCAACTTATACATTTCTCCAAAGCTTTTGTTTATCACTAAATACTATTTAGAAAATGTTATCATGCCAAATTACCAAACTTAGATGGTAGACATGAAATTACAGCTGCTAAACATGTAAGCAGTTTTTCTTGTGGGCACTTAGCAGCATTTAGCAAGAAGCATTGCTATGGTAACTGTTCAAATGCTAATGCTGCAACCATGTTATTATGTTCATGATAGATTAATTTGCAGGTCATTTCTTGATAACATGTCGAAAACCCAGATATATTTAATATCAAATCTCACATTTGAGAAGCAGAAATCCAAACCAAAGTAGTTTCTCATCTTCTGTCAGTCAATCTATTGATTAATAAACCCTTTCAAATATATGACTTGCACTTAAATGTATACTGAAGATTATCATGGTTCATTTGGACCAAAAAGGATTTAAACATAACCTGAATCCATGCCTACAAGTGTTGCTGTTTGTACGAGTTTGAATTTCTTTTCTTCTCTGCATTGATGCTCTGTTTCGAATAAATGTTCAGAGAGTTGTTTTTCTCTCAAGTTGTCAGAAGCAATAAAACACGCTCTGATGAAGCCTGTTTTTATGTCTAAATAAAAACAACCCTATTCATTCCTCTTGTGTCTGTTTCATAGGAAAGACAAAATCAGTGCGCAGTGTTTGCTGCAGTGCTGAGGCAGGGCGACGCAGGCTGGGGGAATTCCACAGCAGCACCTCACTGTATTCATCAGTTTCCTCTTCTCCCATCCCTCCCCACAAACACTTTCCCCTCTCCTTGTTATGATGCACACACATACCCTGACTCGTGGCAATAAACACACGCGGTCGTAAAGCATTAAATTAAAAGCGTGACTCAGAGTATCAAATGAGGCTGGGGGGGGGGATTAGCTTCTTTTCAACCATGTTATGAAGGTTATTTTTAGGCTCCTCTCAGCCACACAATGCCTCGTGAAAATAATAAAACAAAGCTTATAGGGTTTGGCTTTTGAATACAGATCTCTGGCTCTGTGCCCTTTAGTTTTCAGCTCTCCTTCCAGTAAATGTAGCTTTTTTAGCAGTTTAACATGATGTAAAAAGGGGATTCTCATGATGTATACACAGCATCAAAACAGATTATTTAAACTTAATCTGTTTTCTGGTGTCAGTCTCAGTTTTACACACACATAGACCATCCCCTTTCCCCTCCAAATGTAAAAGAAACCCTGCTTTTGTGCACGTACACACAGGACTCGGTGTTGGCCCTCAGCCTTTGCAGTAACTAATCACTCGGACAGCGTGTCCGTGCCCTCTCATTAAGCATGCTGTACGCTGAAAGAAACACCCCTAATGACTCTGCATTGCCTGTTCCACACACAATAGTCTCAGAATTAACGCTATAATCGCTAGCTTGAGCAACATAAACTCTACAGGCGGACGATGACACCCCTGCGTGGCAGATTTGCAGAGATGTGGTGGGAAACTTCTGGAGATTTCCAACACAAAGCAGTGGGTTAATGTGTGTGATTCTGTATTGAATCAGTAAACAGAAGCTATGCAGAGATTGCAACCTAAAGCCCCCTGTGGTGTTTTTCCAGCAATATCATCACTGTTCCAGAAACTTCACATCCCGTTTGATCTGATGTCTGCACCGCCGGTTCACTCCGAGCTTTTTTTACCACTTCTTTTTTTCTGCCTTGTCATCTTGCATCCATTGATGGCTGTAAGTTAGCATATAGCGCGCTCATCTCTTCCAGCAGAGTTATCCCGCTTGTGCTTCACCAACTTGACATTTTCAGCCGAGCACGCACAGATTCAGTCAACAAGAATTTGCAGGAAAGCACATCACAGTTCTGTTGAATCCAAGTCACTTTGTGTACGCTGCCTGTAACACTACTTCTCCTTCTGTGGAGTTCTCCATGAATATTGGGGTGCGGTTGAATTGATTCACTCACCTCAACACGTCCACAGAAGTGTGCTACTACTTTGTTGCTCTTCGTGCTCTGTCTTTTGGCTTGTATTTGTCGAATGGCTCGCAACATCTTTCTGAATTGTTAGCTGGTGATGAATTGCATGGATAGTGTAACAGCATCGATTTCCTTTTTCTCAATGCGACGTAGCATATTGGCTTTCCAGTAACTCAATCACTTAGATAATAGCATAGAGGAAAAGAGTGTTTGTCTTCGTATGAATACAAGTGTTTACAGGGTTGTACTGACGTTGCCCTCATTCTTACATTTATTCTTTTGTGTGCAAGGACTGCACGAAATTTGCAAAGCATTACATTGCAAGATTTCTGTTTTATGGGATAAACTGTATATTGCCATGTCAAAAATACAGGGATTCTTAGTATTGAGTAGCAAAAAGGTTGTTGCATGACATGTTAGAGTTGACTTTGCACCTCCTGCATTGTCACTTGCATATGCGAACATGGCGTTTTCAAAGCTAAGAAAATATATCATGAGGCAATAGCGAAGGTATGATAGCCTTATTGTACCTCCATAAATATATGTATTTGTCCATGCATGTCTGTTTGTGTGCACATAACTAAGAGCTCAGCATTATCAGCCTCCTGGGAACAAGCAAATGGAGAACCACTGAGTTCTGTTCTGTCTGTGCATCGTCACGGCCCTGTCGCCCTGGGTTACAGGGTTTGCTAGAGGAAGGACGGGCCGACTGGCATCACCAAAGTGCTCAGTATGTGGGCGCTCTGTATCCTGATTCCCTCAGCATCCCCCCTTTCATGAAGCCTGGTGTACTTTAATGAATATATAGGCAGAGACTTCTTTCAGGAGATTTATAGAAACAAGTCTCATGCCCCATGATTTGGGAATAAGGAAGCAAAGTTTGTGTGCTTGTGAAAATGTGTCTGTTAATAAAACTGCTGCATAAGCAGGGTGTGTTCTGTCCTCGCAAACAGGAAGCAAGCACCCTTTTTCATCTTCCTCCTCGCACACACACACAGGGATTTTTATTCTGTCACAATTAGTAGATAGTACGTTATGAATGGCCTTGTTTGTTTTCAATTATCGAGTCGTCATGGTGATGAATGCATGTTTGTGCTCTAAAGTCGATTAAATCCTTTTAATAGAATTTCATTTATTATGACTATTGCATAAATAATCACGATGCGCCTTTGGGATGTGTGTGTGTGTGTGTGTGTGTGTGTGTGTCAGAAAGAGAGGAAAGGAGTGGAGGCGCCAACAAAGAGGATGTGTCTGGCAGCTGTGTCATTTCGCAGAGTAAAGGATTATGGGAGAATTACAACAAATGCGCGGGAGGACCCGACACACACACACACACACACAGCTCTCCCTTTACATAGTGTGTGTGTTTTTGTGTGTTAAAGAGTGAGTGAGACTCTGTGTACTGTATGGAAATCGCTCAGTTCCTGCCAGTGACTCGCTTCTGTTGCATTCCCAGCAGCCGGTACCACTTTAGTCACAGTCTAGCTGCCACTTCCTGCAAATGCACACACTGACAGGAAGTCATATCTCACCAAATGTATGCAGACAAACTTTTTGAGTAAACTCCATCCAACTAATATTGTTATCTAAAACCGCAGCGTGTTTAGTGACAAGTTTGTAAAGGGTTAATATGGGGTTCAAGCCTATAATGACTTAAGGGTTACTGGACCTTTAGTATACAATCATTATAAGATTAGTAGTAGATATTGACGGTGACTTCTAACCGTCACAACAACCCATTCAGCTCTTTTTGTTTCCATCTCACTGACAACATGATTGCAGCATATTAGTTGTTGACATAAGGCCAAACACACACCCCAGACACACTCCATTGAAGTACAAATCTAACCAGTCATCAGGGATAATCGACCTGTAATGCGTCTGTCATTTCTTTGTGTGAATGTGTCAACTCGTATGCGCTCTTACGACACACTTCAAGGTTGTTTTAAATCCAGCGAGGCGTCCCTGAGTGGTTCTGAGGGCACCGTTATGCTTTGGCATCTGTACAGCCTATTATTAGGACACGCTGCTTTAGTGCGACACGGCCCTCCGAGCGATAACAAGACCTGGGGAGGGTGTCCGAGCCCCGAACATCAGGAGGGAGGGATGTTAACAAGCATTTCTTTATCATCGGGTGTCGGTCATACAACACACACTCTGGCACCGTTTACACTCTCTCACACAGTTGCATGAATCGGTTGTGGAGGGACAAAGCGATCAATGTTTGTAGGGCTACAACCAAATTAATAAATTATTAATTTGCTCCTCGGATTAATAATTTAGTTCATGGACAGTCTAACATAATAACAGATGTTCACCATGAGTCATCAAAGCCATAAGTGATGCTTTCAAATCACATTTTGTCTGACAGCTAAATGGTTGTCAATAAATAATGATACTAAGACGGCAAATCGTCACATTTGAAGAGCTGTTTTTAACAAATGTTGGTATACGTGGAGTAGTTTGTAGTGTTTAGCGGGTCATTACAAGACCAATGGCCATTATAAAATAGAGTTATCAGTCAGAACAAGTGGCACTTTTAAGCCCAGACAATAATTCGATATACGTTTGTATTGTACACAAACAAATTAAGAGCATGTAAACGGGTAATTGGCCTACACGTCCAAATCGATCTCTCTGTGTTTTAGTACCATGAAGAATACTGTACGACTGAATCCTGGCAGCCCTGTCAGCAGTTCCTCTTTATGGGTCAGTTCACTAATGAACACCATGTGGGTAGCGGGTGTGAGTCCAGGTTGTAACATATGTCCCATATCACACCTTTTACACACTTCCTGTCCTTGCTTTTGCGCCTCATTTAAAAGAAAAATCTATGTAATTCTCTACTCAACAAATCCCATAATCAGGCTATGGAGATCATTATTGAATCATCATGGCTCATCAGCTCGAGACGTTGATAAAGTTGAGTCACTGAGTTGGATAATAAGCACCTCTTTGTTTAGTTTGAACTGTCGAGAATCTAACACCAATTATTTAAGGTCAATAATGTTCTATTACAGTTTATAGAGTTTTATATTTGTCCCCCAAAGGTGCATATATATTTTTTCAGGGGTCTTAATTGAGTCTCCCAGCAGCTTGTTGTGCCTCAGCAGTCCATTCACGTCTTCTTCTACTTCACTTCCACTCTATCTCCCTCATTTCCTCAAGCAAACTTAGAGGATAAGGTGGGGGCCTTTTGGACTCACTCCCAACATCCGGTACAACTTTCTTCACCCTAACGTGTCTTCACATGAAAGGGAAAGGCCTCTCAGCTCGGCTCTTTGACTGTTGCAGTCTGGTCAGATTTAATGGGCCCTCATAACCATACAGGGAAACATAAAGCCATTACAACAGCCATAAGATGAATTATATTATCACATCAACTGTCCTTTCCTTTTAATGAAGGAAGTTAGAGGATCGATGGGGAAGGTGCTTTTGAAGCCAAGTTGTATTTTATAGACAGGAAAGGTAGTTAGAAATGATCAAATGAACCTCCTAAAAAGCTTCAGTTCTGATATATATTCTTTCCAGATATACTCCTATTTTAGATTCCTGAGGAAGCCACTTGTATTTCCACCTTAAATCCACTATAATATGTTACAATTACTTTCACTATAGCTATCAAGAAATAGTGTGATCTTGTGTGGCTTTTATATTCTATTAGACGTGCCTTTCCTTTCACCCTTGAGGTTTTTGAAAACAAATCAGCATCTTCATGGCCAATCTTTGCAAAGAAAACACCCTGTTAAGCGTGGACTTGAAAGGCTAAATGCATTTTTCACTCCCTTCTAAAAAAAGAACTTCAAACAATAAGAATCCTTTCAAAGGCAGACGACTTCAAACTCCTCGGGGGCTTTATTTGTGGAAGTTGTGGCTACTTTCGCCACAGGAACATGGGGTGCAACCAGCAGTTTATTAGATGCCTGTCAGCAGAACAATAGCATGCTAGCTAGCCACACGCAGGAGGAAGGCTAACTCTACGAAGCTAAGCAGCAAGACTAACTACAAGACAAGACCAGGAGAAGCCAAAACACAGGAAATTAGCTTCTGTTTACTTTTACTTGTCTAGACGTGCTCTTACTAATGAAGTGCAAAGAGCCCCTTGTGGATTTCAGAAGCCCCTTGTGGATTTCAGATTCCAAAGAAAGAGCCTTCAAGGTTACCACTGGGTGTTTTGCTGCTTCTCAAATGAGGCAGAGTTTGACCCATTTGTGGCCCCCAGGACAGAACGCTGCAGTGTTAGCCATACAGTAATCCCCCAGCGACCCAGAAAGTCATTTCCAGAGCAGCTGGTTATGTGGGCCAGAGGCCTAATAACAAAACAATGGCGTCCTATGGCTGAGAAAGTGTTAAAGACAGCAGGGGTTTGGCAACTTAATGTGCATTATTAAAACCCCCATGTAAAATGAATGCCACTGACCACCCCACTACCCCAAAGCTTAGCTCTGCTACAAGTGATTTAAGTTGTTTAAAAGCAGCTGCAATGCATCATGGGTACGTGACATACACATATACACATATTGAGGATTGTAGAAATTGGGGTGTGTGTGACCCAGAGGGTTTTAAATAAATGGAGAAGGACTAATGTCATTTATCTGAGCCATACATAGGATTAAGATAGTATTGTGTTTGGGCGTGTATGCGTGCGCTCACAGGGATAATAAGAATAATACTGTCTGACTTTTTCATTAAATCTTACTACCCTTGGTTTAGCTTGAGGCGCTTATGTCACCAGTACGGTTGAGTGCAGCTGCATCAGTTTACTCAGAATTCTGTTACATTTCGGGACGTTTCGTACAAAACAAAAGGCTGAAAGTTGACAGATTTCCCAGCATGCAGCAGCATTACTGTAGCCTCTCATTTGGGCTTTTTTTGAGGACAGTCTGAGGACAGAGAGGGTCAACCAAGAGGACATTCCCAACAAACTGTGCTGTTCTCTGGGGCATCTTTTTCCAGATGAGGTTGTCATCTCACGGCCTCTGATTAAGTGTGTGTGTGTGTGTGTGTGTGTGTGTGTGTGTGTGTGTGTGTGTGTGTGTGTGTGTGTGTGTGTGTGTGTGTGTGTGTGTGTGTGTGTGTGTGTGTGTGTGTGTGTGTGTGTGTGTGTGTGTGTGTGTGTGTGTGTGTGTGTGTGTGTGTGTGTGTGTGTGTGTGTGTGTGTGTGTGTGTGTGTGTGTGTGTGTGTGTGTGTGTGTGTGTGTGTGTGTGTGTGTGTGTGTGTGTGTGTGTGTGTGTGTGTGTGTGTGTGTGTGTGTGTGTGTGTGTGTGTGTGTGTGTGTGTGTGTGTGTGTGTGTGTGTGTGGCCTGTTTACATTCCACTGATTCCTCAAGGGAATCCCGCTCTCTATCCTCTGTTCCCTAGCTTATATGCCTCAGAAATGTGTGTGTGTGTGTTTAGGATATTTTTAGACTTCTCACTGGAGTACAATTGGCAACTGTCCTCACACCAGAGCTTGCCCCCAGAAGAACTTCACTCCCTTACAAACAAACACATCCTGGTGGACTCTCTAACCTTGACCGTGCTCCTGTTGGAATTGAAAGTGGGAGTGGAATGCTCCTGTGTACGGTATGCCCCTGAATGCATCATCCTGTGGCCCCCTAGCACTGCATCCTGAGTACCTAAACATTTTCATAACTAAGCCCTCCAATGGACATTTCTAGGAAACATTTTGGTTGGAGGAAATGAGGGGATTGCACATGTCATTTGTGTGCCCAAGCAGCTTAGTGACAAAGTCAGCAATCTTTTCTCTGGCTCTGTTCACACAATTAATTCCTCCTCAAGAGATGATGTCATGCGTCTTGCGGTGTCCGATGGTGGTAAACTGGTTGCTAATCTGCAGAAGCAACAGTCACACAAAGTTGAGCTGGGGTTTGTGCTCTTTTAAAAAGATTATCCTCATTATAGTTTTGTTGGATAGTTAACAGCAGAGAAAAGTCAGCAGGAGAGCTGATAAGAGATGGTGACATTGTACAACATCAGGAGGTTGTTTTGTTCACTCGGCATCTATTTAAAGACACCATGTCCGTTTCCCTTTGAGAAATATTTGCCGATACTCTGTGCAACATCCTGTCTGCTCCGATAGCCACGATAATTGATATTGCACTGATAGACCTTCAGGAAGTCCTTAAGTAACAGAGCCATAAAGACAAGTCATTATCACTATAACATGATGTCATATGTTGCATTAAACATCTCACCCTTGGTGATCTGAACAGGAAAAATCCCCATCACCAGCACCAGAGAGGTCAGAGCGTGGTGGAGTGTGTGTGTGTGTTGTGCAGTTTGTGTTAAGTATCCAGGGCTTTGCTAATGGCCTGATATGAGTTTGCAGTCAGGCACATTGAGAGGTAATTTACCAATGTTGGAACATAATGGCTCTTGATTTTCGATGGGCACTGTGGAAGAGTGTGTTAGGTTAGAGATCAGATGTGTGTGTGTGTGTGTGTGTGCCCGAATGATGGTGTACAAGCGGGTAAAGGAAAACAAATTAAAGGCAAGTATATGGCTAAAGCTATGTCCCTTATAGATAAAACAACAAATTGACTTTTAGATCACCGCCCCCCCAAAACCGATTACACCGTACACAATGCACACCAAACATTAATACTTGTTCCACGTTCCGTTCTATGTTAACATTGTTGCTTTTATTGCTTTTAAATTGTCTATTGTTTTATGGTGTGTGAGCTGTGCTGTGTGATTTATTTGTATGTTTTTGTTATTTGACTGTACAGCACTTTGGTCTGGAGGTTTTAAAGTGCTTTATAAATAAAGCTGTATTGTATTGTATCCTTAATTATAGCCTTCGCAAGAAAAGTTGTGAATAATCAACCAACAAAATAAAACAATGAGTCCAACATTATGAAAGTTTGCTGTTGAAAATGTTTTTCAGTGACCCGACCTATCCAGGCTGTGATTGATTAGATGACATAGTGATATTGATCACGGTCGACTTTATGAAAAGTTGCATATGTGCGGAATGGGAGGTTATGATGCAGACTGCCACAAAGTCAAGTGGACCAACTACACAACTCTATCTTGCTAGCTAAATCGGCCCACAGAGCAACCGGTGCCCATGTTAACGGTTTTATTAAGTAACAAAAACAACAAGATTTCAAGTCATATATTGATGAAGGCCTCTGGGACTTGTGTTGCCATGGCCACAATAATATCACTTGTTGAAGGTTAGAGGACGTTCCTCCTGGTCATCAGCGCTCTCCTGTGTCAAAGATGAATGTTCAACTGACCCATCCTCCTCTCTTTGTGTCTGTACTCCCTTTACCTTTTCCTCCTCTGTTTCTCTCTGTGAATAATATCAGTGTCACCCCACACATCTCACCACATTACCCACTCTCTGTGTCAAAATGGATTTGCCTCTGGCCACATGAGCTTCCTTAAAGGTGTCAGAGTGTGAAGGTGTCTCAGTTGCATTTTCCTCTCTGCTGCCGCCTTCTTTCTCCCTCCATTTCTCTCTCATGCTGATTGTCTGATGCCTGCTAATTGGTTCATTTCTATTCGGATGAGTCTGTGCACGTGCATGTCCATTTCTCGCCGCATTTGTGTGCCTAAACTCCCGAGTGTGCGTGCGTAAATAATAGCGTACGTGTGTGTGTGTGACTGACAGCAGATTTTCCGCCACCAGCAGGCGTTCTGTTTGCTGCTCTGTTGCACATTCAGTTGGTTCATTTGGTTTTCAGCACTCCCGTGGGACACACTGAGCCGCCCCCATTAACTGATTTAAGAAGGGCTGTGGCAGCCACCGAGCTTTGTAAATAAATATTCTACAGTGTTATATATCTATTATACATGATTTGGCCTTCTAGTTCATGTCACTGTTGAATATAGCAAGCAGTTTTTAGAAAGGGGAAAATATTATGCAGTTTGTGTCTCTGGTAGTGATTTAACGAGACATCTGCAGTGCGTGTTTGTTGCATCGCTAATGACAACAGGTGATAGGTGTGGTTGATAGTGGAGCATGCCTTCTTTGAGTGTGAGCTGGAATTTTCAATGACTCACATGCTTGCATTCTTGCTGAGAGTTACATGGGAAGATTAATACCGTTTTTGTGTCTACTGTATGCACTAAATATGAATCTACTACCAGCAGCCGGTTAGCTAAGCTTAAAGATTAAAACAATAGGACAGCTCAAGGTTCAAGGTTCAAGGTTCTTTATTGTCAATCTGACATAGCTACAGAGTAATTATGTAGTTGAAAATCTTATGTCACAGGCTTCTCCAACAATGCAACACAATAACATAATAACAATAAGAGCAAGAGCAATACAAAAAGAATAATAGTTCTAAAATAAAATAAAGTGATGATGTGGAATAGTGCAGTACGAGTCTATATACAAGTTATTGGAATGATATATATATATTAGGTATTAGATACATACTACTGAGTAGCAGATGAATGTTTGAAGTTGTTTCAACAGTTCAATTGTTTAACAGTCTCACTGCCCGCGGGAAGAAACTGTCTCCGAATCTTCTTGTCCTTGCCAGGATGCTGCGGTACCGTCTGCCAGACGGCAACAGAAAGAACAGTTTGTGGCTGGGGTGATGGGGGTCTTTGATAATCCGTAGTGATTTCTTCCTGAGCCGCTGGGAGTAAAGGTCCTCCATCTATGGCAGCTCCGTCCTGGTGATGTGCTGTGCAGTTTTCACCACCCTCTGTAAAGCCTTACGATCGAGGTCGGTGCAGCTGCCGTACTAGGCCGTCATGCTGCCAGTCAGGATACTCTCGATCGTGCACCTCTAGAAGTTGCAGAGTATCCTGGAGTCCATTTTGAACCTCCTCAACCTGCGGAGGAAGAAGAGCCGCTGTCGGGCTTTCTTGGTGATGGTGGTGGTGTGAAGAGACCATGTCAGGTCCTCAGTTATGTGGACCCCAAGGAACCTGAAGCTTTTGACTCTCTCCACCGTAGTCCCATTGATGGCGATGGGGGCGTGTCCCTCTCCCTGCTGCTTCCTGTAATCCACAATCAGCTCCTTTGTTTTGCTGATGTTGAGATGGAGGTTGTTATCCTGGCACCAAGATGTCAGGTTTTCGACCTCCTCTCTGTACGCCGTCTCGTCATCGTCTGTGATCTGGCCGATGACGGTCGTGTCATCAGCAAACTTCACGATGGTGTTGGAGCTGTGTGTGGCCACGCAGTCGTGGGTGAACAGGGAGTAGAGGAGAGGGCTGAGCACGCAGCCTTGAGGGGCACCGGTGTTGAGAATCAGGGTGGAGGATGTGATGTTTCCCACCCGCACTGCCTGGGGTCTGCCCGTCAGGAAGTTCAGGATACACACATTACAGCTAGTCTGTAATGTGTCTAAAAGTAGCAAAGTCAAACTACCAGCAACTCTAAAGCTCACTAGTTAACACATTATATCATTATTATAAAGGGTAAATGTCACATGTTGTGTTTTTATAGGTGTCTGTGCTTGCCTTGTCCTGGCATGTCGTAGTGACTTTGTAAAGTCTTAACCTGGCAACCTGATAGTGCTGACAATAATCCAGGAAGTCACTGTGCCCGGCCATAAATAATCCAAAAAACCCAATTTAGATATAATGTGTTGATTAATGAGCTACAAGTGCTATTATGCCTTATTAAATCCCAATACGTTGAACTATTCCTTTAAAACGGTAACAAAATCAACAACTTGTGTACATTGTCTCCAAATACAGTGCTGTTTTTATTCCTCCACTCTGACCCTGGAGTGCCTCTTCTCCGCTGAACGCCCTTTCTACTTACTGCCATAGAATAAGCTCCGGCTTGTGAAATGAGAAATCAAATTGAATTGTGAGAAAGGTGGAGGCAGAGCCGTATCTACCTCTTGCAATCTACTGGAGTTGCTCAGGCGTGCGCTGGACGGATTAAACCAGAAATCTGAAGATTGCTGTCTGAAGGTTGCCATGTCTTGCAACAACCTCCCCCCTCCTTCTTGCTCTAAGAGAGGTTGCCATGTAAGTTTGGCTGCAAACCCCCACGACCACGCCAAACGTCCACCCCACCCCCAGCTACTGGACGGGGTGGACGTTGCAGGCTTCCATATTTTACCATATCTTTATGAGGTGGCAGACATGTTGAATATGTTACGGTGTGGAGAGGGACAAGACTCTGAAGGGACTGAGAGCAGGTTTTAGGGCATGGAGAGAGAGGAAGAGAGGGAACATAGTGACAGATTAGATGGCTAAGAAGAGAAAAAGGAGAAGAACAGAGATACAATTTAAGGAAAAATACTAAATAGATGACAAAACTAGAGGAAACTGGGAGTGAAATGTGAGGGGAAGAAGTACATCAACCATGTAACATAGTGAGGAAGATGCTCAGTATGTGTGTGATATTAAACCATCCCAGCCAGTAGGAGTATTTGTCTGAAAGATGGCTCTCGCTGAAAGGTCAGAAGCCTCATCAGCACGCCTCAGCCTCCATCCACTCCTTCACTTTTTCATCTATCCTCTCTCCTTAACCCCTCCTCAGAATAACACACACAAGAGCAAAACCAGACTTGTGTTCCCTCTCAAGCACGGCCATGATGTGATATGGTGCGACTTTAAAGAGGGTACAAAGGGATTCGGACCCCCCGCCACTCGCCCCGTCTGGGTCGTCTAATAAAGCCACCCCTGCTGTGGTTAGAGCCTTGTAAAGACGGATCACATTTCCATTTGAGTTGCTCATCTGCACACACGCACGCACACACACACACACACCTCTATCAATTCCGCCTGTTGCCCTGTGCCTTTTGTCCAAAAGGCTGGTGTAACAGGAAGAGATAAATGAAGTGCTGTGCAGCAATTTCCAGAGCAGCGGTGATGCTGCGCAGCCTCCACAGCTCAGGGGTGTGTCTTTTTCTCTAAATGATTATGTTGTTTATGTTTATTGGTGCATGTTTGCAAGAACAAGATCAAGCGTCTCCAGACATCTGTTGCATTACATTAACAGCTTTTAGTATGAATTACCTTGCACATACACACAACATCCTTCATCCTCTTCCATCCACCCTGATAATCCCTTTATCTTGACAGATATTCAACACAGAAAGGCCAAAGCCACCGAATAATGATGTGGTCATATCTACTCCCCTTTCACTCTAATAATCTTCATCTCAAGGTGACAATGAAATGGTGTGTGTGTGTGTGTGTGTGTGTGTGTGTGTGTGTGTGTGTGTGTGTGTGTGTGTGGTGTGTGTGTGTGTGTGTGTGTGTGTGTGTGTGTGTGTGTGTGTGTGTGTGTGTGTGTGTAGTGTGTGGTGTGTGTGTGTGTGTGTGTGTGTGTGTGTGTGTGTGTGTGTGTGTGGTGTGTGTGTGTGTGTGTGTGTGTGTGTGTGTGTGTGTGCTGTGTGTGTGTGTGTGTTGTGTGTGTGTGTGTGTTGGTGTGTGTGTGGTGTGTGTGTGTGTGTGTGTGTGTGTGTGTGTGTGTGTGTGTGTGTGTGTGTGTGTGTGTGCGCGCGCGCGCATTTGTTAGTACTTTCTTTTAAGATAATAGGTCCGTCTCTTTTTAAGTTCAGTATCAATTTAGCTGGAGAGCAGGAGTCAAAATGACGCACTGACAAACAAACGCACACATGCTCAGACACACAATCTGACACACACACGCACACGCACACACACACACACCTTTGTTAGCCCGCTCACTTGCAGCCTTGTCCATGCTCTTCATCCTCAAATTCCCAGAGTTCAACAGTTCAAACACTTCAAAGTGTTTGCAGAGAAGGTCACCTACAAAGCATGTGACAAACCCTGAAATCAGTACCACAATCCATCTCTTTTTTTCACGCCCCGCGCTTCTATTTACATATTCGGATGACATGCCTAGCTGGTTTGTTAGGCCCCGGCTCCAAGGGAACGCATACGGAACATTTTTCTAGCGAACAATTACTGAGGTCTGCTTTGTTTCAGCATTTTATTATTAGCCGAGCAGCAACCGCCGTCATAAAGCTAATCATTTTGAGATTGCTGTAGTGAGGGGGGTAAAAGTGCTATGTCAGGATGTGGTGAATAACTAAATGTCTTGTGTGGGATTTGAGTTTGTTATATTTCAATTTTGCAGATGTTTGCTTGCTAAGCAACCGTTTTTGCTTGTCAAATCAAGAGGGCAGTCGTGGTTTTGGGAGTTGCAGACACTCGTGTTTTTACTGATGGGTGAAGCTCTTAACACCCACAGTACTTCCTGTTCTTGAGGAGGGTCTGTGAAATAGAGTTGAAATTGAAAGATTTGTCATGTGTAAGGAAGACGCCACTAAGCTAGCATGAGAAAGCCATTTTTCACGAAAGAGAGAAAGAAGAGGGAAGGAGGAACTGAAATCGAAAGGCTTTAAGTGTGTGTGGCTGAGAGAGTGAGTATTCTCTCTGCAGAGTGTGTCAGCGCCTCACACAGTCACACACTGTTGAGCTTAGTTGAACAAACGCTCACAGAATCAGGTCCAAATGATTTAAATGCAGAGCAACAGCCTTGGGCATGGACAAAAAAGAGAGGGTAGATAAAGCAGGAAAAAGAGGGGGGAAATGGCAATTCATACCACACATATATACATTTTTTAAACAGAGTTACCATCCTTTATTTGTCACGAAATATCCTGATATTCAGAGCTTCGGATTTTACAAACTGTTGTTGGAGAAGCAATTGCTGGAGGCGGTAGAGCAGCTGAGTTGAAGCCTTGTGTGCATCCAATTTGAATACAGTAGTTTCTGGTTCAGTAGCGTTTCTGTGCGGAAAAACATCTGCAGGCAACCCAAGGCTTCACGGCCATCAGTGTCCTCGACATCAGGGGACGGAAGACGGGACATGTTTCTTTTCCCATGGGGCCGTGTGACATTAACTGGAGGCAGATTTCACACACACACACACACACACACACACACACACACACACACACTTGTTTAGACCAACCCACAGACCCTCAGTGGACAGTGATTGGTCTGCGAGGTCAGGACAGGACAGAGACATGTTTAAGGAGAAGAGAGCTTAAATGTTAAGGACATAAGACACATGTTTCTGTTTCTGAGGCTTTGCAGCTGGGAAAGGATTCAGGAAAAGAGAAGGTTGAATTCTTCGGTGAACCACGAGACCACCATGCCGTCCTTTGAAATTTCTGAATGACTTATCACAGCGGCTGGACTGGAGGATAGAGTTCACCAACCGAATGTTTTGATATGCGTGCGAGAAAAGGAAAAGGAAAACACAACCACATGTTAAAGAATGAAGCAGCTGTTGGATCTCTCTGAATGTCTTTCAATTATGAAAAACTTCAAAAAAGGGATTCTTCTCGGCGGGAAAATGCTTCATATTTCTTTATAACAGGTCCCCAGATGGAGATCAATATAAATGCTTGCAGCTGCTAACAAATATAGCTCCTGTCTGTTGCAATAGAGAGGAGCCCATCCTGCAACTGGATGAAGATAAAAACACACATCTCTGTGACACAAGAGAGGGAGGGAGGGAACTAAGCGGCTTGCTGAATTATGCAGTTTCAATTTCCCCATTTAGGGAGGATGGATCAATTTCTCACGCTAAAACCATTTAACCCTTAGGATGGGCAGCGTTGCCGTGGCAACACAAATGATGTCCCTTGATCAGAGGCACCTGTTTTCCTGCTCGCAACAAGCTCCCAGACACACGAGTACACACATGCAGACACAGACAGTGATTAGTAAATTAGACACACAATGCTCGGCCTCGGGCTTCACACACACACACACGCACACACAGACAGATTTATGAACTGAAACTTGTGGGTTTCTTTATTTGTAACAAGGCACTCAGATGAGCAGATATGGCCGTGCCTCTGGATGTTTTTGTGTGCACGGATGTGTGTGTGTGATTGTATTGTATTGTCTCAGTCAGGGCAGGGTCCCTCTTGCACTGCAGCCTGTGGGAAGCTATATTTCATCAAGGGGGGGTGTGTGTGTGTGGTGTGTGTGTGTGTGTGTGTGTGTGTGTGTGTGTGTGTGTGTGTGTGTGTGTGTGTGTGTGTGTGTGTGTGTGTGTAGTGTGTGTGTGGTGTGTGTGTGTGTGTGTGTGTGTGTGTGTGTAGTGTGTGTGTGTGTGTAGTGTGGTGTGTGTGTTGTGTGTGTGTGTGTGTGTGTGTGTGGTGTGTGTGTGTGTGTGTGTGTGTGTGTGTGTGTGTGTGTGTGTGTGTGTGTGTGTGTGTGTGTGTGTGTGTGTGGTGTTTCCCCTGTGTCCCTCTCCTTCTTCATTGTTGTCTGTTTTTATTTGGTTGCTTTATGTTTTCTGAACATCTTCATGACCCCCCCCCCCACCCCCCTCTCTCTTTATCTCCCGTTCTCTCCTCTCTCTTGGCAACAGTCCCCCTATCCTTCTTCTCCCCTCCCCCATTTCTCCAACCCCCATCATCCAAATGGCCCTCCGGTCTAGGACACAAGATGGTCAGTGGTGTGTCTATTATGTGATGCATCCATGTAGATTGTTTTCATAATGACCAACGCAAAACCCCCACAAGCCATTTTTCAAGGACTGTTTGTGCATTGAATTTGATTTGTCTTTATTCATAGGGATTTGTTATACGAAGAAGTTGTTTTTCTGCTTTAATGGGTTGGAAAGACCTTGCAGGGTTCTGTGTTGTTGTTTGTGTTCACAAGGTCTGTTGGGTTGTGCTTTGACAATGCAGAGCTAAATATTGTATATAAGTGGTTTCATTTGAATGTGCATGCATTATTGCCTGAGAGACCACATAACCTCAGCTAAAGAAGCCTTTTATTTGCTTACAATGCTTTTGCAACAATAAATCCTGCTTACACAACAGCTCTGTGCAAGTAAATGTGCTTATGGAATGAACTCTAGTCATCTTTCCCCCTTACTCATTAATAATAGTTATTGCGGCAGTAATATTCCAAACAAAGTGCAGCGAGGGACTAAACAAGAGAAAAAACACTGTGGACGCGCAAAAACGTAGTCTTTCCAACAGTATGCGTTTGATCTTTTATTTCCAAAGCAAACATTCAATAGTCCAATCCATATGCGTATATTCTTTTATGCGTGCGTGCGTGCGGTCAACAAAAATGGTCCTTCTCCAGCTCACTCCCCCTCCATCTATCACAAAGTGCGCAGGTAAAAGCAACCGGATATAACCGCAAACGTCACCACACAAATTCAATGACACGCCCACCACCTATCGTGACTCAAAAACATGTACCGTAACAAACACAGAAAAATACTTCAAATGTGGCTCCTACAATAGTCTCAGAAATGTTACTCAGATCTTCCTGCAGCTCCATACAAGCAAGGCTGCTTAAAGAAAGTTTCTCCCAGAAAAACTGGATTATTTATTATTGTGGAAATGCCTCTGGCTCTCCTCTGAGAAGCTTCCTGGGGCTCATTTCTCCGCAGCCATCCAGCTGTAAACCTTCCCTGTCTGTGTGCACCCAGAGGACCCTGCAGAGGGAGGTGTCACGCAGACACAAGCGTCCACAGAAAGTGGAGCTCTGTTCTTCCCTTTGGATGTTCAGACTCTCTTTCTTCCTTTCACTGTTGTCCAACACATACGAGCGGCTCTTTCTGACTGCTTCGCTTCACTGCTTCTCAGGTAGGGTTCTGCCTGTAGAGCTGCAGGGATCACTTTGGATTCCTTGACTCCGTCCTTGGCTCTACTTTCTTGCATGGAAGGTTATGGTGGTTAGTCCTTAGTCTGTGTGTATGTGTGTGTGTGTACAGCTGGATGAGGGTAGAATTTGGATTTCTGCCTTTTTTTCCCCCCCAAAACACATTCCTTCTCAAATGGCTTTTCCTGGCGGTTATTTTCTATGGCATGAAACACAAGACAGCCACACCGATTGTCTCTCTTCCAGAGCTCCTGATTTCTTTCATCAGAGGCTGAAAGCGCCGGGAGAAAGAGAATGACAGCATAAGAGAGAGCAGTTGTAGTCCTTGGCTGGGTATCTCGTATCACATGCTCTGTGAGGAGTTTTCCACAGTGAAAAAGATACTCAGAACTGTTTTTAAGTGGTGTTTATCAAGTTGTTTTTAGGAATGGAGTGTGTTCTCAGAGGAGAGTATTTGTAGTTCACGCCACACATATTTTCTACTGGGAAATATGTCAGCAATGTTATCCAGAGCTGGATCTGGGTTTCTACTTAACAGGTTCTTCATACCACTGAAGTAGAGATGGTGGAGTTTTTTTTTAATGTGGCAGAGTTGACTTTTCATATTAAATGAGATATCATCACTACTTGTTGCATCTTCACGTATGCAAAGAGAGCCCCCTTTTCTATTTGTTCATGTCATTATAAATGTAACAACGCTTTTTGCAGTGTTATGAAATAATAAATACTAAACTCAACTCAACTGTTGTAACATAGAAGGTCCTGACAAAATCAAAGTTTCACCACAAGGTCAGACTTTTTGTTTCCAAAGCTGTTTCTGACACTAGTGAGCAAACTAGAGTGCTTTTCATCATGCCAACGTGTCTCCTCACTTCCCTTCCTCGTGTCTGGTGTCCTTGTGTCTTCTCTATGCAAGGACAGAGGACCCAGAGCTGCTAAATGATAAACACTTGGTTTCATAATGTTAGTCTTAAGTGACATTCATTAATTATAACGTTCTGTGTTGATGTTAAGCTACTTGATCAAAGACCTCCAGCTTTCCTGTTAGATACACTGGTTTCTCCTCTGTTTTAGCTCGTTCAGAAGCCCCTCTTTCTCTTCATTTTGGTGTCAAGGTGTGTTTTAGAGATTCGGAGAACATCCTTGAATGCTGAGGGGAACGCTTTCAGGGTCATAGAGGGATGTGAGGAAGCATAAGTTAGCATAATGGCAAGCGGTTAAGATATCCCACCTATACCACCACCTGTTATCACATTAATTAATAACCATACTTTGCTCACATGATAACAACTAAACTATCACCATGACAACTGAATGACTACATAGCAACATGTTGGACCCTGAGTTGAGATAATTTTCTTGAAATTATTGAAGTTTAGCCACTTGTACTCCATCATCTTCTAAAAACATGTGTACCCTCAAACCAAGACCACAGCACCTCAGTATGAGTTGCATTCAAAACATCTCTGTGGATTTAGATTTTCTCTCGACCACCATAAATAGCGCTGATGGGAAGAAGGAATGTTGCCATGGAGACACAGTGCTGTGGCAGCCGGTAATTATTCTGGTTTAAGTGCCAGCAGAGACGCACACAAGCTGGCACAAAGTGGCAGATAGTGACACCTGGACACGAGCCCCACAGACGAGAAAAATAAACGATCACATGTTAGTCGTGATAAAGCTGGAAGACCTGATGACAGCAAATTGTGAGATGAAGGTCATGAAGGTTTTAGAAAGTATCTGAATGTACAAAAAGTGAAGATCCAGAGGTTTAACAATACGCTTGTGGACTCTGTGTGTGTGTGTGTGTGTGTGTGTGTGTGTGTGTGTGTGTGTGTGTGTGTGTGTGTGTGTGTGTGTGTGTGTGTGTGTGTGTGTGTGTGTGTGTGTGTGTGTGTGTGTGTGTGTGTGTGTGTGTGGTGTGTGTGTGTGTGTGTGTGTGTGTGTGTGTGTGTGTGTGTGTGTGTGTGTGTGTGTGTGTGTGTGTGTGTGTGTGTGTGTGTGTGTGTGTGTGGAAACGGAGAGCACAGTCAATACCATCATGTGTTATATGATACAATTTGGAGATGATGTCACCTGGTTATTATCCTCTCAGTTACTTGGGCAGACTGGTCAATAAAGTGGACATTGTGTGTGTGGGAGAGAATATTGAGGATGCAGTACATGGCTTAAGGTGTGTGTGTGTGTGAGAGAGATTCTGAAAGCTTGCAGGCAGCCTGTTGTCCAATATTTATTTGATATGGGTATTAAAAAACACAAACATACTCACGAGTCCCTGGCTGCTCTCCCACACACACTTGCCCAGTGTACTTTCATGCATGTGCACACACACTTACACACACAACAGCCCCCCCCCCCCCCCTCCCTCCTTCCAAGGATAATATTCAGCTTGCACCAAACATTAATCCACCCCTTCTCATTTTTATCTCCTCTCTTCCAGGCGAGGCCGAACTGACCAATCATCCCAGGTGTCAAGGTAAGGTTGTGTTCTCCACTGCAACATGAGCCGCGGTGTATATTCATTCTGGAGAAAAACAAATCAGTATTTCAACAGAAACAGGAATTCCTCTGTGTCCCTCTGAAAAAGTTAAAATTGTTTTTTTCTGCAGCTCCGTCTCATTAGCTGCAAAACTTCCTCACTGCTAGAATCCGAGGAGAGCAAAAAGCCCCACTCTCCCCGGTCGCATTAGCATGAGCAGAGAGACACAGTTTTTCACCACGGGCGCTAAATACACTGTTCTCTCACACACACGTTTGGCTCATACACACGGCAGAACAACATGAGATGAGGGAGCACATTGGTAGCTGAGTCAAAACTGTTCATGCCATGTTCCCACAAAGGTGTCTTGCATGTCAAACCCCTCCCATCTCTATTCCTTATTTCTAAACTGCCAATTAAAGGTAACAAATGCCACAAGGAAACAATAGATTGACACATTTTTGTCACTGTCATCGAATTCCTTGACAGATCTGCTGTAACTGCCTGTCAGCTGATTGAAATAGAAGGCCATGCAAATAAGAGCAGCTGGATAGATGCACTGTCAATCAATCTGCATGTCACCTTTTCTCTTGAATCATTCTTTTACTCTTGCTCCTCAATGTCTGCCCCCTATCACATGCACATTACTGAAACCACTGAGTTTTTATACGACTAAGAGTAGCAAAAAAGCTCATCCGTGCTGCCACTGCCTCCCCTCAACGTGTGCCACCGCAACACCACACAGCCCCATAAATCAGCCGTGATAACATCAGCTCACCGAGACCCAACTTAGGTTGTCAGACAGAGACGTGATGAGGTTGCTTATGCACTGCGCAGAGACCAGACACAAGTGGTGGAGGCTCGGGTGTGAGGGCCACTGCAGCAGACTGAGCAGATCCCAGCCTGCACTGCAGTCTGACTCTGCTCTGTGCTGCCCCCTGCTGGCCAAGGCTGCACATAACAGAAGATATGGCATTATTATTAAACATAGAAGATAGAATCGGAGGATGAAACCCTCTTTATTGGTCATACATGCACACACAACACTGACCTCTGCTTTTAACCCATCCTAGTACTAGGAGCAGTGGGCAGCTATTGTACTTAGATCTTTATCAGTTAATGTTAAAGAGTCATCTGATCCAAATAGCAGGGACAGGGTTTCACTGGCTGTAGATGCAAATTGAAGTTTCATGCAATAAAGCAGCTGCACCAAAATAAATGTTTCACAATTGGACGGATTCGAATCACAAAGTCATTTAGGATGTGCTGACGCAGTTAAAACACACGGATTGTTTTGCTGCCTTTTTAATCCCACGTAATGGAATTTAATGTGGGGTTTAGACAAGATCCATCTGCTCAAAGCTGTTACTGTTTATCTCAAACTAAATGTTCTGTTGAGGCGAGCTGGTAAAAAGTTTAGTTTTGTGGGTGTTCAAAGAAATCAAATTACACATTTGAACATGTCTGTCATATGTGTTCTGTCTCCCCAGCCGGTACCTGTCCGATGTCCTCTCCTCCCACAGTGTGATGCGTCATGGCTCCGGTGCTGAGTGGAGTGTGGTGGGGGCCGGAGGCGGGGGTCGTGGGGTCGGGGGCCGCAGCTGCTACCGGGGTGGCGTCGTGGCTGGGCAGCGGGCAGCTGGTCCTGGTTGTCACCCTGAGCACCCTCGCCACCCTGCTGCTGGTCTCTGTGATGCTGCTGCTGTGTGCTAGCTGCCAGGGGTGAGCACACACACACATGCACACACACATTTACACACACACACACATATACATTAACAGCATTCACCAATATAATGATTGTAGTGGTATTGTTAGAAACCATTAGGAATGGCCGACTGGTTTCATATGCAGTCAACTATTTAGGCAGAATCCACTCTTGGTGGAAAATGGCAGCTGTGCATTGTCGTGTTGAAAATAGCACAAATACCCTAGAGGGTATTCTTAGCTACAGTCATCATTATAGGTGCTGCAGCAACCATTAGGAGCACTTCTGCTGAGTTACATTACTGAAAGTCCTCAGAGGCGTTATGGCTTTAATGCAACAATAATGAGTCAGTGCTCGAATTTAGAATCAGAATCTGGTTTATTGCCAAGGAGGTTATCAAATTCAAGGTATTAACCTTGTTATGTTGGTGCATAACATAAGTTAAATACAAAATAAAATCTAGAATATACTTAAAAAATATGTATATTATTTTTGAATTAAAATAAGTGCTGTGATGTTTAAAAGTGCCATGGTTAACATTACGAGATGTGAAAAGAGACAAAGTCCCAGATATGTTTGTTAATTAGGGCTGTCAGTCGATTAAAATATTTAATTGCGATTAATCGCATGATTGTCCATAGTTAATCGCGATTAATCGCAAATTAATCGTACATTTTTTATCTGTTCTAAATGTACCTTAGAGGGATATCTTTCAAGTTTTTAATACTCTTATCAACATATGAGTGGACAAATATGCTTTATATGTTTGTTTATTATCATTTGAACAATGACAAATATTCTCATGAATATTAAACACAACAACCTCTGAACATTACAAATATTCGCCCTGCATAAAGTCAAGTGCTCGGCGCAGTTGTCGGCGAAATGTCATTGAAACAGCTCCTTATATCCGTTAGCGCAGCTAGCTAGCACCAGATGCTAACAACAACAACACGTAAGGTGTGCCTCGCTCGCGCGAGTCGCGCCACACATACACACTCCCTCCCGGTCCTCCCGATGGCCATTCCGGGCCTGCCAGTGAGCGTGGAAGTGTGGTCTGCCACAAGCGGGCGGCAGGAGCGGGGCTGTCAGCATCAGCTTGTCGATGGTATTTTACACTCGATGCGCTCTGAAACTACGGCGGCCGAGGACAAAAAATACACATGCGTTAATCGCGTTAAAATAATTAGTGGCGTTAATTTTTTTTTGCGTTAACGCGTTATTAACGCGTTAACTTGACAGCCCTATTGTTAATATATAAACAAGGATGTGAAGACGATAATGTCACGTGTAGTGCCTATGGAAGGAGATAAGAGTATTTCATTGAGGGTCCAGGGAAAGAAAATAAGAAATGTTTCCAAGGACAATTTACATTTTGTTCAAAAAGTCAAGCCATGAGTCAGAACAGTGAATAACACCCAGACCTGAAACTGACCCGAGGAAATGAACAGCTTCATTTAAATGTTCCTTTAGATTCATGCAAACTATGAGTCTAACATTACAAATATCACTTTCAGGGCTGCCTAGTGTCCTCTGTGTTCTGCCATTACTCGACACCTATCCCTCATTAAGAAAATTCTCATCTTTTCATTCTGTTCTCTTTCTAGGCAGAAGAAGGCGGTCAGTGGACATTCAGCAGGAGACCACCAGAACCTCATGAATGGAGTGAGTTGAACTTCAGGTTAAGGCTTGCAATAGTAGTGCATGCATGAACAGTAGATGTTAAAGTAATACGTTTTGGCCTTTTAATGGATTCACCTATTTGCTTTCTTGACAAACTACATTAGAAGCTACATCAAAAAGACGCTAATCAGCTAGCCCTGCTCGGTAAAGTAGTAACACAATCAGCCAACTTACTTCTCTAAAATGCACCTGTTTAGTCCCAGGAAACCACCAAAGACTAGGAAATATCCCAAAATGTCAAACTACTCCTTTAACGAAAATTAAAGGCAGATTTTAAAGGCAAGGTTGAAGCATCATAGAGGGCAGATTTGACAAATAACACACATTTTTCATGAAGTTTTGTTTTTTCTGTTTTTGATGCATTTTTTTCTGTGTGGGTGTTTATATGTGACGTGAGAAGCAGAGGGGAACAGCTGTGTGTTTTGAGTCTGACTGCTGCAGTGTGTCAGGCAGATGAATAATTACATGCGTGTGAACATTAACACGCATATTCACACACGTACACCTTCACACATTCTCTCACATATGCATAACAATCATCATCATTAGTAACCATTAATGTTTTTGAAGCTATCGTTCTAGAATACTTTAGTTATATTATTGAGGTATGGACGTATTTTTCTTTAGTCAATTCAATAAAACAATTTAGAAAACTGAATATTCATTATTTGTACAGTTGACCTTTGCCCTTTCTATGTTCGCACTACTCATAATGTACTCACTATGTCCTCTCGAACATCATGTCACAGATAGTTATTACCAACTCCCATAATACTCTGCTTCAGTAACCAAGCAACATTTAAGTGTGACAAATGCCCGGCATTCACTTACGGAAGTGACAGGATAAGAGTGTGTGTGTGTGTGTGTGTGTGTGTGTGTGTGTGTGTGTGTGTGTGTGTGTGTGTGTGTGTGTGTGTGTGTGTGTGTGTGTGTGTGTGTGTGTGTGTGTGTGTGTGTGTGTGTGTGTGTGTGTGTGTGTGTGTGCGTGTGCGCGTGTGCGCGTGTGTGTGATTACAGAAAGATCCCATACATACAAAAGATTCGAGAAAATTCATGGATTGTCGTGCCCTCACAAAACAAGTTAATTCCTGTGATATTTGGATATGTCTTTGGCACTACTTTTGTAAAAACTGTCAGACAAAAGATGGGACCTGAAAGATGCTGAGACTATGACATCATCTTTTAACTATTTCCCACCCTTTGTCATGGAAAAAACAAAAAATATAGAGACATTAGGGTCATAAAATAGTTAAAAGATGACATCATGGACCCCAGTAGTTATGAGAGTAATCGACCAATAGGTGGTGTTATAGAGCTTCTAATTCACAGCATACTGCTCACACAGGAGGAAAACAACAACCTTAACAAAGAGAATCGTGACTTGCTGCGATAATACAATGTCACAGTTTTTCCCTCAGCTCTAACTATTGAGTGATGAAGGGATACCTTTCCCTGAGGCAGACTAAAAGGTTTATTTTTTAAAGTGCATGTGTGTTGATTCGTGTAGTTTATTTGCAGCTCACTTTGCTGATTTTGCCTTGTGATCCAACGAGAAACAGCCTTCAACTGGAGGACATGGTTTAAAAGCTCAATGTAAAAAAAACGACTCTGCTGAAGTGTCCTTGAGCAAAACGGAATCCCTGCCAACTGCAGGGTTGTTGTTCTGCAGCTTTGACTTTCCTGCAAAAGGGAGGGAAGAGAATATACAGAATCAAATCGCTCAATTTCCTCAAAAAATCGTCCTTTTTGGTTTATCTTTTTTACACATGCAACACTGCTAATGCCTGTCAGTTTACCCTCCTCCGTCATTCTGACTATGTTTCAGTGTCTCTTATTAATGAACAAAAGTGACAGCAAAAATATAAAGCTAGATGTGTATATAGAAGGTTTATAAACTGTTGTTTTTCATAAGCCCAATTACAATTATCAATTGAGATAGGAATACATATTGTGCCTCCATAATGCATACATCAGTTTTCTTTGTTACAAAAATGGTTAGTGTTCTCTAAATGTCTTTTGTACTGTAGGTGGGTAAAAATACTCCACATTTAATGAAGCATGTGTACTATACTGATAATGTGCTTAAAGTAACAAGGCATGTGAGAGGACGCTATAAAAAAGCAGACATTATTAAAAAGGGAAGCCAGACAAAAATTATAATCAGAGCTACACAGGTTCCCCAACAAAATACCTTCTATGACTGACTTCTACTCAGCACACTTTCATTTGGTGTGATGTGAAACCGAAATAAACTTGACATTCTTTCACTTTGGTCCGCTCATTCTGCCCTGCAATGACAATCATCTTCTCCATTTTGTGCAGGTGTCAGAGAAAGACACGATCAGCCAATCAGCAGACAGTCCTGCGACGGACTTGGCCGTCAGTAGCTCTCACAATGGTCCTTTAACCAGCGGTACAAGTAAGTCAAGACAGTTAGCTTTAGCGTGGCATATCATTTCTCCGTTGTTCATGACGTTTTTTAACTCTATGATATTGATGTTAGTCACTGCTATCCTTAATCATCATTTTTAATTTAGCTCCATAACATTAACATTTGCTTAGCAGCTGGTGTTGTGCAACGTCTTTGTTGACTCTCAGCTTTGGTTCATTTTTAACCTCAGCTGTTGTTTTTTATGGCTATTTATGTGTAATCTTTCTCTGTCATTTTCTCCTGTATGTTAACTAAATATCAGTAAAAGAAAACACATTTAGTCACCAAACGAGAAGCTTTTTATTCACTCGTTCTCTTTTTTTTCTCTGTCCCACCAGTCCTCTCAGACACACAGGACAACAGTCCCCAGCCATCAGAGGAGATGCTCTCCAGCCAATCAGAGCTCAGGTCCTCTAAGTGTCCTCAGGACCGTGAGCTTCCCAGCATTCCTCCCAACAATGGCCTTATTGGGGAGGGACCCCCGGCCTCAGGGGACTGCACCTATGAGGTCAATGTTTAAAGTCACCTCACTACAGCAGAATCATGCTGTTACTTGCACTCGGCTTGAATGTGGCTGTTTCAGAAGATTAAAGCGCTGATCGGCTGATGATTGATCGTTTGATTGATTGAGCTCAGGGTCAAAACACAGAGAGAATTCGATTTGATTTTTCTCACAAGGTAGATTAATTTATTTGGATCGAACTCAATTCATAAATCCAGGGCTGAAACAAAATAATGATCGATCCAACTGCCAATTATTCTCTAGATTAATCGATTAATTATTAGGTGTTTCAAACGTTGGAAAATAATGGAGAATTCTCAAAGTGCAAAGGTCTTTTTTGTCAGTCCAAAACCAGAAGATATTTAGTTTAATTTCGATATTATTCCCAGAAAAGCAAGGAATCTCCATATTTGAGAGACCGACTACAGCATTTTCTGTAATTTTGGATGAAAAACTACGCAAACGATTAAAAAACAAACAAATTAAATGGCAATTATTTCTAGACTAATCGACCAAACGATCAGGCGACTAATACATATTAATAAGTTATTAATTGATGAAGAATTTTAAATAATTTCCTGAACTGTGATCTATAAAATATATCTTATCTTAACAGTTGTTGCTCTATTTGTTTCTGACCTCCAGGTGGTGAAGGAGATGGCGGTGTCGTCACGTGACGTCAGCGTGGAAGACTCCCTGTACGAGACGGTGAAGGAACTCAAAGAGCCCCCCCCACAGCTGGGCCTCCCCAACGGTACCATCCAGCTGAGCTCAGACAAACCTACCACTCACCCCCCCGCAATTCTCAACGGCCACCTGAGCCCCTGCACTCCTGAGCGGGGGCCCCTATGCGCTGGGGTGGAGTACGCCTCCGTGGACCTGAATAAGAAGAGCCGCCACAGCGCAGACCTGGAGGCCAAACGGCGCTCTGATAACGCCAGCCTGCCCCCCCACAGGCCTGTAGAGGAACCAGAGGAGGACTTACCCCCCCCGGTACCAGAGAAGGTTCTGGATGAAAATGACAACCAGCCAGTGGTGATGAATGGGATGACCGGCGCTGGGCTGCACAATGGAGAGGTGAGGAGATGTGCAGCTTAAAGGACACCTATTATGCAAAATCCACTTTTTCATGTCTTTTATACATAAACATGTGTCCCCTCTGTGCAAAGAGATTCTGAAAGTTTCAGGAAAAAAGATGATCTCACTTTTTGTCCTGATCCATTTATATAAAAACCTGTGAGCTGATCAGATTTTGGTCACTTTATGATGTCATAACGATTTTTTGGCTTGTGTAACCATTAGCCAATAACCAACCAAGGTAACACCCCCCACCTTATCACCTGAATCTCCTCCTAGAGCACCAATAGGCGCTTTCACACCGGAGTACTTTTCCCCGTACTTTTCCCGTTTAGTTCCAATAGTTCCTGGGATTTTGCGTTCACACCAAAAAGAGAACTTAGTTCATGAGAACTTTTACCCCCTATTTAGTGCCTGCTAGAGAGGTGGTACTTTCATGGGAGAAAAAAGTTCCAATTTCTGATTGGCTGGGCGAATTGCAAACCACGCCCCGTAAAACTCGGAAAAGTTTTTTGAAGCCGCCATTGTAATTGCTGGCATTAGCATTAGCATTAGCATTAGCCCCGCGCACCAACGGAGAGAGAATAACGTATGGCAACACAAAAAAACATTGGAGCGGTGGAGTGATGAGGAGGTGTCGGCGTTCTGGCGATTTACTCGGAAGGCTTCAGTAGAAGCCAGTCCCCAACTCCGGGGACTTCCGGCCGGGGACTTCGGGTGGCAGTATACGCCGTGAAGTTGTTTGCGGCCTGCCAGTAAACCCAAAGCAGAAGAAGAAGAAGTGACGTCAGCGGCTTCATTTGCGTAATCTTCCCTCAGGGAACTTATTCCGGTGTGAACGCGATCGGCTCTTAGTTCCATGGGGGTACTAAGTGCTGGGAACTAAGTGCTGGGAACTAAGTACGGCAAAATACTTGGTGTGAAAGCGGCCATTGTGTTCTTTTTAACCAAATATCTCTCAGAGGGGCGTGGGGAGTGGCTCTTTATTTTCATCTAAAGTAAAAGACAGAGAATCAGCACTTTTGAAACAGGGCTGAAACAGAGGGGATTATGGGATGCTACAATACATGATCTGTTTGGTATTTCGAGCCAAACACTTCAGAGACATGTTTTGTATATATTTGAGACTTATAATAAAGTAATGAAAAACATTATAATAGGGGACTTTAAAATGCTAATTTAATGGAACAAAGAAAACCTAATTTAAAAGAGCAAAGAAGAAGAAAAGCAGTAATTTAAAATGCAACGGGAAATAGATTTTTTAAATGACCAAAACATTTAGAATTGAATTACTCCTTATAGGCATATGATGAAGTTTTATCTGCGAAATAACAGGCATCCTGTATGTACTGTACATCACTCAGTGTCTGAGCTCTGAATGTACCTAGGTTTCCTTTCTCTCATTATCGGACACCACAAGTTATCCCCACCCTAATAACACAAAGAACCCCCGTATGAACCCGAGGTGTGTTGAACCCCTGTGTAAAAGATCAAAGTAATTGGCTTGAGAGAGAGACCATGAGCAATAAAGAAGATTATGAGATGTATCACGAGAGCAATTATCATCTGCTAAACTGCCTTCTCAGTGCTGCTTCAGGCGAGTGACAGACTGAGGCTAGAAAATGTGAGAGGAAATGGTGTAGCAGTGATGGGAGAAGAGAAGAATGGAAAATGGAAACTGGAGTGGGAAATGCAGGAGAGAGTAATAGATGAAATAGAGATAGTGAGAGATGATGGGAGATAAGACTCAGAAAGGGCTGAGAGGTCCTGGAGGCATAAAGGGTGAGAGAGAAAGAGAGTCAAGAGTGAGAAGGCAGTGAGAAATAAAAAAGATTCCCACCGCGGCATAGAAATGAAGCCATCTGTAGTAGATAGGAGTATGTGAGGGAAGAAAGGGGGTGAGAGTGGAGATGTAAAGGGAGAATAGGAGAAAAGGGAGTTGGGGGGTGAAAGAAGAGAGGAGAAATGGTTCAGAGTCATGCTCCACACAGAGCAGAGCTGCTGCTGCTCTCAGCATGCTGCCTTCCACATGTGGAGATCCATCAGAGAAGCACACAGACAAAGAAACAAACACACACGCTGACACACTCTCTCAGCTCAGGAAGAATTGCATCAGACTGTTAGAAGCTGATAAGTCAATCTGCCAGAAAGCTGCATGTGGCAGATACTCTCTACTCCTTCTTCCTCTGTAGGGTCTGTTTCCCTCTGCTTTACAGTACGTTCACTTCTACTGCTAGTTTAAAGGATAATCATGGTGTATGGGAGGGCATACAATGACAATGTCTGTTTTTGATGGATTTGTTTGGTACCGATATCTACAGTGCCCAGTGGACAAATCCTAATCACTTGATTTCATGACTTTTCCCGTAGCACTACCATGACTTTGAAACTGTATTAGTGGAATGTCTCAACAACTATCGGGTGGATTGCCATGAATTTTAAGTACACACACATCAATGTCACACTCAGGAAAAACTGTAATGGTTTTTAAAATGCTATCAACATTTTCAAAGTGTCCTGCAAACCATTTGATCTCCCCATCAGCCTCAGCAAGTTTTTTTTATGTTTGGTGCTAATAAGTGAATATTGGCACTCTAACAAGCTAAACTAAAATGGCTTACATAGGCATGTTACCACTGTCATTGTAGGCCTGTTAGCATGCTGTGGTTAGCATTTAGTGCAGCCTCATAGAACACCAAGCATCCCAGTAAACAGACTGGCTACCTGGTTCACCTTTGACCAATTGTGCTTACCGTAGTAGGTATTTTAACCAGCAAAACAGGTATCACTGTCACTTTGTTTTACCTTCAAATAAAGTGGTTTTGTTCAGGGGGTCTAAAAATAATTCAGCCAAGGACCCTTTACAATGTAGAAAATATACCTGGGAGTCGTGGCCCCCCTCATGTATGTCCCTTGGAATATTTTAACAAAGCCTAATTCTTTTATTATTGAATAGTCTTCTTCTATAGAATTAACTATGAAGGATTTAAAAATGTAATATTATTTGTTGAAATATTCGCATTGGGTCAAAGTAAACCCCAATAGTTTAAATAACAAAACCTCTTTTAAGAGCCCCCCTGGCAGAGGGCCCCGGACCACACCATAATAATCACTACTTTAGAGACCTGATTGATGACTTGTTTAACAGGAACTATCCTTTCTCTCCTCCACTCCACTTTATTTCTCTTCTCATTTTTTTTTATTCAGTATCTCTGTTCTCTCTCCTTTGTCTCTGCTGTTGCCAGTATTTTAATCACTTCTTCTTAATTGGACAGCAGGCGAGACCCTCCTCTTCTGACCCCCAAATCTATCATGAAAGTGAGATCTACTTAGCTACGATACATCTCCAAACCAAAGCCACACACACACACACACAGACACGTCAAAAATGTACTCATTTAAAGATGCACCCATATGCACCTTGTCTAGTCAGCATGAATTCTGTTGCGTCTCTCCTTCCCCCCACATTACACACACACACACACACACACACACACACACACACACACACACACACACACACACACACACACACACACACACACACACACACACACACACACACACACACACACACGACATGTGTGTTTTTACATAATTCTGCTACACATGGACTCCCTGGGGCTGATTTAAGGATAACCCTAAATGTTCCCGGCTCCCCGTGGTTTATGCTCATGTATGACCAGAAGCCATCGGTGATTTGTCTTGTCAAGTGTGTGTGTGTGTGTGTGTGTGTGTGTGTGTGTGTGTGTGTGTGTGTGTGTGTGTGTGTGTCTGAGGCTAGTGGGTGCCAGCTGGACACTATCACTATGACAGTTAGTCTCGCTTCATGATGGATGATATGGGCTAAAGAAACTTTCTCTGTCTCACACACACACACACACACACACACACACACACACACACACACACACACACACACACACACACACACACACACACACACACACACACACACGCACTCCCCCCCCCCCCCCCCCCACACACACACAGACATCTGTATAAATGCTTGGGTGCCTGCATGTAAATGTCTGAGTGGAATGCCCTCCGGTAGCAGCTCTGTAAATGCTGATAAACACAGAAGCAGGCGTTCTCATATACACACATTTTTCCATACATACACCTGGTTTCTACTTAAACAAAAACACACACGCCCTCTTAGAATGTGACCTTTCATTCACAGCCTCTCTGACCCTGTGCAGTTGTACAGATATTGAACAGCAGTAACACTTGTTTGCACTCATTTTCCTGTGTGTCGCCGACTCGCCGGTGGGCACATGTGAGGTGCAGGAAATGAATTTGACCCCGCCAGTGGGCTCCTGAGATTTACGCTGGGGACACGGCCCAGGTAAACTGCAATAGTCAGCACTGTCAGGCTGCTGATCGCTTAAGGGAATCACTATTGTTAAATAGAGGAGTATGTCATATATGTGTGATAGATAAAGATCATATGAGTTATTGTGGTTTATAGATGTTATATTTAAGTTTTGTTTGGAGTTGTTAATGATCCTGAATGAGCAAGACAGGGAAATGCGGATAATCTCAGTTGATTTATTCGTATGTAATTGTGTCGGCGTGATATACACATTGACACCTGAGTCGTCCTTCTTCCCAGGCCGCTGTAATTGGCTTACTGTCATACTTGGATGTCACTATGACGCACACATAAACACATTGTCATAATCCTGTCTCACACACACAATCCAATGGTGTCTCATATGCAATGTCTCAATGTAACACACAACCATACTCTGTTATAATATAAATACATGTGTCTTTATATTAGTTTAATATGTTTGAAACAACGTTTTGAACACTGCTTAAAACCTAGATGAAATACTGTGCTAACTGTGACCAACTAAATGAACATTTCTCTTCAATTTGCACTGATACTTGAAAGCCAGCGGGCTGTAAATTAGATGAACAAATACTGTTAGACGCAATCAGATCCGCAGTGGTTGGGTCACCTGCGTCTATGTTTCATACACACTCCTTCAGGGCACTGTGCCTAATTGGTTGGCTAATTGAAAAATGAAAAAGGCATCTGCCGGCGTTTATTTAATCTATAAAAGTAATCATGTGTCCAATCATGCATTATCCGTAAAGTAATCTTATTGATTTAAGTTTGAAAAGAAAGTCATGCAGAAACATGTATCTGCATGATGTTACTACTACACTTTGATGGATGATCTCTGTGCTCTGTTTTTCATTTAGTACTCAAGCAATGATTGTGTGGCAATGTGCCCTTGACAAGAATTGCATTGTGCCTCAACAAGTGAACAGCTTTACCTTTTTATAAATAAATTAGTATTAACCTTGATACATACAGCTAAGGACTTTATAATTCAGAGTTGATTCCCCGCATATAGTCAGAAGAAGAGCACCAAGATCAATGTTTTCCACTCTGAGAAGTGTGGAATATTCACGTTTTATGAGCTATTTAGTCAGCACTAGCAGCGATATTGAGGTTCTCGTTAGACTCCGAGGTGTTTGCTGCTGTTGTCAGATGTGCTTTGTTGATTAATGGCTCCCTCATCGATCATAAGGCAGAGCGGATGAAGGCAGTGCACAAAAGCATCACACTCTCAGTCACTGAATATTGACTTGTACTCAATAATTGTCTTAATGACTGGGTGTTTATATACAACATTAGCTTCATATGAATCAAAGAAGAAACAGAAAATACAAAGCTTGTTTCTGCTTGGGTTCGTCTAGATTAGAAGTTCACCAGCAAGCGCCTTCTTTGATTATTTAAAGGGGACCTATCATGCAAAATGCACTTTTGTACGTCTTTTATACATGAATATGTGTCCCCGGTGTTCCAGGGAACTCACCAAGTGTCAGAAAACACAACCCTCTCTATTTTCCTCCATACCCAAATCTCTAAAAAAGGGGCTGCAACGGATCTGATCAAAACTGATCCAGATTTGAACACTGTCCTGACGTCAGGACGGTGGCGCTACGGCTATTGGGCCAACTCCACCAATCAGGAGGAGACAACCACGGCATTGCCGTTAGAAAGCGCTGGAGACGCTGTAGTACATATGCCAGGCCAGTAGATGGTGCTGTTGCTCACAGAATCAACCCTTGCAAAAACAGAGCTAACATTTTTCAAATTGAGCGAAATGAGGCATGGCTAAAATGCATGATCTGTTTGGTATTTTGAAAAAAAAAAGTATAAATATGCCTTATATAGGTATGGTCCTACACTATATTATTCAAATATAGCATGATAGGTCCACTTTAAAGAGATTTTTTTTTTTTTTTTAAACTAGTTTGCCAGCATGTTTTAGTAATGCAGATCAATAAGAAGTGCAACCACATATCAATTTCATTTCAAGTCAAATCTAGATAACTTTAAAACCAAACATTTAACAACATGAAGATGCCCCCAAGCTCCTAAAAAATATGTGGGACAACCCCTCAAATGTCCCCAACAGCAACCTTTAGGAGAAGGAAGCACAGACTTTTTCATACACTTTGATCCGTATCTAAATCTATCTTTTTGTTCTTTTCTGCTCCAGTTACAATCCCCTCTCTCTCCTGAGCCTGGGTTCAGCAACCACAACCTGTCAGACAATGAGGTAAGTGTGTGTTTCACTCCCTTATTCCCAAAACTGCCGTCTCCTCTCCCGAGACAGCTGTGAATTCTCCAAGCACCAAAAAGATGAAAGAAAAACAAAAAAACACTGGTTAAAGAGTCATGCAACATCAGACAATACGCTATGAGGGGAAAACCTAGCGGGGATGTTTTTGGTACAAAAGCATCAGTTTATTTTATGTCCACATTCCTGTTATCTCAATAAATTAGGTATGGCAATTTTTTTACAAAGTAGGGGCAACTCACAGGTATCTATTCTTTGTCTTTCAGTCAGCGGTGTACTCCACAGTCGACAAAACAAACTGTGACGAAAGTGTGAGCGAGGAAGACAAAGAGCACGACTACAGCAGCATCGCAGAGCTCAAAGGTCTCGTCCCCGCCTCTTCCTCCAGTGACCTCTACGCCAATGTCCGAGATATCTACGCCCAGCCCGATGAGCCCGAGCAGGATGAAGACCCCGGCATGGACAGCACAGACCCTGGCTACGAAACCATCCGCATCCCAAAGACTAGTAGCTCGGATGATGACCACAGGGCGGATGGTTCAGACGCTGCACAGCCAGAGCCTGACTACGAGAGTGTCGGAGAGATGGGGCTAAGCCGGGAAACGTCCCGCCTCTAAGTTTTCCCCCTCTTCACCGTGGGAGAAACTTCCTCACAGACGTCACTGCAGTGCTTTGAACCTGCTACGAAGCATGCTACTGGTGCATGCTCTGGGGGAAATGGCAGACAATGGTGCACCACAGCATCCATCAACAATACATCAGCGTCCTCTTTACAGCTCGGGTACGGTTTATCACAAGTGAACTTTTAATGTATCAGCCACGGTGAATGTCATTGGTACTGGTAGGCCTCATAGGAAATTAACAGTAGTGCCTCAGTCATCGGTTGTTAATCATGTGGATGAGTGCATCATTGAATTCATCTTTTGTCTTTCTGACAGTGCATATCGTGGGCACATTAAACCACATTTGTGTGAAAATATCAAATGAATATCAAATCACAACACACACATGTTTTTTTTAAGGATAGGAAGAGGACACTATCAGTGCCTGTGATATAACAAAAAGAAATCCAATAATTCAGTGCCATATAATCATGAAAAGTCATGCACTTACTGTACATATGAAGGCATCATGGTTTCTCCTCTGCAGCTGCTAGCGGCTTTCTTCTAGGTGACTCAGTGTCATGTTATATTGAGGTGTCAGACGTGTTTCTATTCTTTGTCAGGTTCAGCAGCTTTGCATTCTCTGCTTGAAATTCATGTTTTAGGCATTCAAAGCAAAAGCCAGAAGTATCTGTGACCACATGGTTAGTTAAAACAAGTCCATAGATTACGGCACTCAATAGAAATGAAGACTTTTTGATGAGGAAAGGAAAGTGATCTCAAATGAGCTTGAGGTGTCCCGATACATATTTGAAAGCATTTTAGACGTATCCCAGCCAATGGCAACCTTTTTTGTGTGAATTTCATATTTATTTGAAGATGCGTATTGTTGTGTGATTGTGAAATGTTACAGAGTCTGGGAGCGCAAAGTAAAAAAGGGTTTTCTGGAAGTTTCTAGAATTTTGAATGATATTAGATGAAAGGAGGTTGTAAAGTCACAACAGTTGTAAAGGTACATTTGACCCCGACTTCTTTGTTTTGAAGGAATCTTTCTTTTTAAAACAATACGTATGATGAGTAGATATTTCATTTTTTGTCATTTTGCACAAGGCTCAAAACGAATTGAAAAGAGTTTTTAAAATGACACAAAAACGTGCTTTATTGATGCAAATGTATTGATCAACTGTACTGTTTTGTTAGTCTATTGAGCCTGCTCTTGGTACAGTATACAGCCTTCAGTTGGCATCCCTGATGATTTTAAGCACAAGGTTTAATATCATGGTACTGCATTTATATATTCAAAAGCATCATCACAATCTTGCTACATTCTGCACAATTTGAATATCTAAAGCTTTTTAACTAAGTAGCACTATGATAAAAAAAAAACATATCTTTCTGTTTGTAGCTTGTACTGACGACATGCCAACCAAGGCTTGTATATATTTAGAGCACTATTTTAACCAACTGTTATTCGCTGGATGTTTTATGTGAGTTTTTACCTATTTGTACAATGTCCAGAGTGTTATTATTTTTGAAATAAGTCTGTTAAGAGCACTGATCGATGTCTGCCTTGTTTAAAGGAAAACAAAGGCTTTTTTTTTATCTTATAGTAACTCAATTTGCCAAATAGCTTCTGAGTGTTGAGAAGTAGTAACCAATCGAATATGATAAATATGGTACAATGTTTTGGTACATGCATTTTGAGAAACAGTGAGTGTGGTACTTTATTTAAAAAAATGAATTAATGTGTCATAACTGTTGTTTGGTGTTTGTTTTCAAATTTAACAGGGCCAATTTTTCTTTGCTGTAAATATCTATTTTACTGCTACAGTATCTTCCGTCTTTGCAGAAAATAATTGGTGTCGTCTGTTTCCACCCGAATGAAAATATTAAAACATTAAAGCATCTGCAGATTTAGTTCATGTTTTATTATACATGTAAGAGCTTGTTTGTGGTTTGGACAGACAGCTAGCCCACCCAGACTGATATTGGATTAATACGTTATATCAGAAATGGGAAATGCTTTAACATCCCTATAGCAATGCTACAGTTAAAGATGATTTAAAATGCAAATCACATGAAAATGAGTGAATGAAGCCCGTAAAAAAATTATAATTATCATGCCATTAACACTCCCAAAATGGAGTATGATCTTCATACCAAGTGATTTGGCTGTGTATGAGGGTGAGATATAATGAAATTCACAAAATGCTATGAATGACCTTAAAAGGAAATTATCTGTCAAAGGGGGGTTTTAGAGCCAAATCATACTAGGGCAACACACACACATACGCACTCAGGCTTAATAGACAATTAACTAAAATCACTCATTTTCTCTTGCTGTCTATCTTGGTCCTACAAACACAGAGACACTCCCTTCAGGGAATTGGGGAGTGGTGGAGGTTCAGAGATGCCCCCCTGCTGCCTCTCCCTCCTCTCGACTACTCCCGTAATGAGATCATTTTTTCCCCTGCAACCATCAGACGACTGTATAGTTACACCTGCCTTTGACCACAGGGCACAGTCTGTTTTGAAAAATGATGTTCATATCTGTCACTCCCCTCTGTCCATTTTCTGCATGTAAATATTTTATGACATGAATTGTTCTATTAAAATATATATATATAATAAAAAGTGTCATTGTGTCCTTTATTCAATGGGGGCGCTGTCATGTAGAAAGATTGTAGGCTGCATATGATTTTCTTAAAAGATTACAGTTGACATTAATGAGGCCATTTGTAAGTAACATGGGTTTGTATTCTCTCTGCCACAATGGGAAATGATCAGGATGAAATAATTAGTCTCCTGCTAAATTTGATTCATCACTTACTGAACACTGAACTTTCTAATGAGAAGAAACATTTCCATAACATATACATGTCTGTCTCGGAGAGCAAAAAAAAAATAGGTCACGTTGTGAGATCACACTATTTCTTAATGTGTCCAGGGTGTAGCTTACATTAGTGTGAGCTGCCTGTGAGTGTTGTTGTGATGAGATGAAAAGCTCAGTTAAAAGAGCAATATTACTGATGGCTTATATTTAGCATTACCCAATGGCATTAAATACATGTATTACAGTTTACACGTAATGGTATATTAATGAGAACATACAAACAAGGTAGCCAACAACAGGTCTACATATTATAATTAGTCTTCAGAGTGTGCCTGTTCAAAAAAAGATTGAAATAAGATAAACAGTACATCTGGAAAGATTGACCTCCACATTATACATTTGCATTTGATACATTTTTGCTTCAAGCACTTTAAAGCATTGTTTGTCTAAATTATCTGATGGGGTTGGCAAAGATTTGGTTGGCTCTTGCCTGTGTAAATGTGCAGGGCGGTGGATTTTGGCACATGTTTACACCCAGGACCTTGAGTAGAATAAAACTCACTTGTTAGGTAATGACGACCTCATGAGAAATAAATAAACCTGTTGTTTTAAACTCCCCTCGAAGATCCCACTGCAGGCCATTACTTATATCCCAAAACCAGATCATAATAATTTAGAAATCCCATGGGACTTGAAAAGTAGGCTACATGCGTTTCACAACTAGGTTACTGCATAAAGCCTGTCTGTCTGGTCAAAGTTTTCCTTTCCGAAAGCCTAAATTCCCCTTTTTTCCCTTTCTTTCCTTCTGTCTTACCGCCTCCCCTCTCGTTTCCTCTCCATCCTTGCGTCATTGTTTTGAATTGAGCATCCTCCCGGCTTGCATTACCTTCTGTTGGCGGATCGGGGGGAGCGGTGGGGGGGCCTGTGGAGGCGTGTGCTGTATCGACCAATAGCAGCCCGCCTTGGCCGCCGGACCGCACATGTTTACAGGCAGCATTCCGCCGGTAAAGGCTCTGCTCGGTCGGAGCAAAGCCCGGACTGGAGCTCACAGTAGCCGGATCCGGAGTCACGTAACCGCCGTGTTTTCGACCGGTAACAGCATCTACGTAAGAAAGTCAGTGGATAAGGCTACGGAGAAGGGATTGTATTCGATGTGTTTGCTTCTGTTATTCAGTGTCCATGTCGTAAATTCACGAATAAACCACATATTTGTTAAATCGTGTACAAACGTAACGTCGTGTCCTGCGTGGAGTTTTGAGTCCGTGTTTTCCCGCCACACCACGAGCTCGCAGGGACTGAGCAGTGGGGAAAACAAACAGGTCGAAGAGAGGAAGGTTGGTAGCCGGTTGGCTGTGGAGGTTGTTTAACGGCGAATGAATCGTGTTGTGTTGTCGGCTTTTGTCGGGTGCTAATTCTAAGTTCTCTTACAGTTTTCGGTGCTTTTGAGTAAGGTGCATTTAAGACGCTGTTGAGAGTCTTCGCCCTCTGAGTATGTGGCCGCTTTCTAACATTTTACCAGGGCTGTTGGATAGTATACCAGTTGCGGTTTCGTGTTTTTCTCGACGTTGTTTACCGGTTATAATTCGACGTCTCATGCTTTAAATTCACCGGTTCACCGGCTCCGAATTCAGTGGGACACTTTTAAACATGCATACGAGGCGTTTGGTGAAGCGGTCGATCCTCGGCAGCCGTGTTTATGCGCCGAGTCCGACGGGGGACGGTGCCCCGGTGACAGGAGTGGTCCAGGCTGTCAAGCAGGAAAACAGAGACGTGTCGACCGCAGGATCCCGGTGCAGCGTCTACACCGTGCTCCTGCAGGACGGGAGCCTCAAGGAGTTCTCCGAGGAAGAGATAGCCGCGGGCTTCAACAACACTGCAGCCAAAGGACCGCTCAAGTCCAGCTTGAAGGTGTGTGAGTAGCGCCCCGGCCGGCAAAAAAGCGCCTTCACTGTTTTTGTTGTGCGTTTTTTTTTTGCAGCATTAACCGCTTCCTGCACGGAGCGGATAACGGTGTCACTGGCGCTGCTGCTGCTTTCACTGATGTCAAATATAACCAGTTTGGACAAAAACAGCATGATTCAGAATGTAAATTATGCAAAATCAGTTGCATATTGCATCAAATAACGGACTGTCATGACATTTGGCGACACCAGAGATATGGGACAAAGGCCTTGATAGGGCCTGCGCAATGTTTATGTGGGCTAGTGGGTGGGTAAGCCGAGGCAAACAAACACGCTCTGACTGCAGCGTTTTGGACTGATGTCCGGGGCTTTTGCACAGAGGCTTATGATTTATATATAACATTTAATGCAGACAATTTGGGAAATCATGCATTTAATTGCACGTTTGCATTCAAATATTTATGATATTTTTGACATTTTCATTCAAATATGATGCAGCTTGTCACCAAGTTGAATATATATGGCTTTGTGCACACCAGAGTTATTATTCTTTAACACCTGTTAAAAATAGATAGAGTTGGCTTTGAAATTAGAGACAGAATTTGAAGTTTTGATGATGTCTAAAAAAAATTCCTGATATGGGTTCCTAATTAGCAGTGACCTAATTGCCTTCATTTCCAACTTGTCTGCTTTGGTGTCACATACTCTCTCAGAAAAACATTGTGTGAGGCAATCCAGGAATAAAAACACTGTTTCTGGCATGTGTGTAGTGTTTGTGTATGGGTGTGAGTGTAGTGTGTGTGTGTTTTGTTTTTTACAGTGAGGCAGTTACTGAGGAATGCATGTGACCAAATCATGGCTTGTTTACGGATGCATTTTGGTTTATTTAGTTTTGGTGTGGTGTTGTGCCTCCTTGCATTCATGTGTGTTATTGATGAACTTACAGGCTGCTCTTTGTGACCACACATGCTGGACTGCTCACATTTCCTTTATGTGAGCTATAGGGAGGGTGTGCATCTACAGATACAGCAGCAACTCTGACATCAATCCTAAATGAAATAGTAGTTCATCTTTAAAGTGTTCATGGTAAAACAAAGACAAATGCAACAGCTCTGTCCATATGGACACATGTCATAGCTTTGAGTGATGGGATATGCAGTCTAAACTTGGGTTCTATTGTTTTGTCATTTGCACATTTTTGTGTATTCTGTGCTGCACTCACAAAAGCTGTTGCACAATACCGTCAATAAAGTCCCTGGTGCAGGCAGGAGGAGTGCAGCTGACGCGGAGAGTGAAGCCAGCACAATGGTCAAGTCTCTTTCAGCACTTAATTCCCACTGAGGTAGAAAACAAGCCATAAAATGAGGAGGAGGGGCGGGTGTGTATTCACATGTGCATCTGTGTGGCTTTTAATGTGCATTGATGTGCTTCCCCCCTATGTATTTGAATGTTTAATCAGGTAGGGCTGACTACTTTAGATTTTGGAGTTGGGGTTGTTTTTGTGGGCATGCCGCCCTGTTTGAGCAACAGCTGTACGGACAATAATGCAGGCACCCCCAGGTTGACAACGGGTGGCATGCTCCAAAGAATCTGGATGCTTGGCACATTGCCCGGTATGGCAAACAAATGCCCCCCCCTGTTCTAAGAGGGACAGGATGCCACTTGTTGGTTTGTGCAAGTGTCTGAGAAATGTTACACAGATGCCTCACTGATAACAAAGAGGCGAAACTTGTTTTTGTTTTGCTGGACGCTTTTGTTGTCCTTGCTGTTGTTTACGTTAATCGTACGGCAACGTGGGAGTCAATGAAGAAGGCTTGTTGACAGGAGCTGAGTGACTCTTTGTTCTAGAGCGGTGATCCTAGACGGGCAAGCCGGCGTCGGCTGAGCTTATTGGTTGGCTGAACAGCATCAGCATGAAGCGCAACGGCCACAGGGTCAAGTCCGCAAGTCTCCTGTGCTGATGTATGAGTAATCTAAGGGTAGAGGAGGTGTTTGTGTTTATGTATGTGTGAGAGTGCTATGAACACACATCTTTATTCCCGCTTTCTCAATGCCTTTTATCTTATTTCATCTATGTTCCTCCCTCATTGAATAAAAAAATATAGTCATATTTTAGTACTGCACGCAGAATAACTTGCTTTCTAACACCAAGAGTAATGGCTGAATCAAACGTTTTTTTTATTGTTCTGACAGACATTGCACTTTCAATTTATCACAGGATGTGTATTTTTTTTAAATTATGTAACTTTTTATTTGTTATTATATATATATTTTTAATTATATCATAACGTAGTACTTTTTTTTAAATGCATGTCACATATTTAACATATGCAACATTAAGCTGTCAGTGGCTCTTTTTCCTGCTGTAACTACGCACATTTCCCCTCCATGGGACTAATAAAGGTATTCTGATTCTGATTCTGAAATGGTTTTTAATTTAACTTTAAAACATCAGATGGAATAATGGAGTTGCTAGTTGTCAAAGTCCTGCAATATTATTAATATGTGCTAACTATTTTCATAAACAATTAATCCTTAGTAATCTTTAATGAAGAAAATGCAGTTTTCACTATACCATCTTTCATGGTATCCTCTGTTTTACACAGTGTTAAACTGAATTGGTTTTGTATTCCGGACTGACAAAACAAACATCTAAAAACGTCACGTTAAACAATAGGAAACAGATTTTTCCCAATTTGTTTACATATTATACGCCAAATAATACATTGATAACATCTTGAAATAACAGGCATATTAATCAATAATACAAAATGGTGTCAGCCCTAAAGATAATACATAAGTAGAATACTTAATATTGCTTCATAAAATGACATAATCATTCTATGGTACTTTTCTTTGGGGAACTCATGAAATCAATGTTCATTAGCATATTAGCTGAGCTGAGTACATTTGGCACCAAAAGTTGTTATGTAAGTTTAAATAAAAATTGCAACTCTTCAACTCGCAATTCCGATATATAAACAACAAATCTGACCTAGACTAAGTCATGTGTAATGTTTGAACATATAATCTTCATTAATGTCTTTAAGACTTTATTGATTCCTAATCCTAGTATTGGCAAAAGAATAGCGGATACAAATTCTTCGTACCAACAAAGAACCATATGAGCTCAAAGACAATGTCGCCACATGGGATTCAATTTATGATCCGTGTCAGCCTGCTTCATTATGACCTTTGACCCATAAAGGGTGGCCGCTTTAAACTGTCCAAAACGGCCTAAAGCAAGTAGGTTATGAGATTCTGTGTGTGTGTGCATGTCTGTGTGTGTTTTGTTGTGATTTGAAGAAAGAAAATGAATTAGAGATAAAGAGGGCAGATATGAAGGACACTCGGGGTATTTTTCGGTACGTGCACACACACACACACACACACACACATGCACATTTACACCAGCAGCCTCACACATGCGCCTCACATTTCACAACCGATTTGGCATGCCTCACAATTTCCTGGCTCCGTGAAATGCCATCATTCATAAGCCTGGTGAAAGGAAGGAATTGCTGTTGGTTCTATCCGAGAAGTACACTCGACATACACACAACGCCTAATCTTCCCGAGCTGCTGTAATCCATCTTGTTGTTTTACTCAAGTCTGTGTTTTCACGGAGCGTATTGTTGGTGTGACCGGTCTCTATGAGTGATACTCCATCCCCTGCTTTTTTACGTCATTAATCGAAGTAAATAGTTCTCCTGTACATATGTGTGCGAGTTATGCACTAGGGTGCCGCTGCCTTTTCCACCGTCAACCCTAATCGTGTTACAGTGCTACGAGATAATGATCTTCACACACACACACACACACACACACACACACACACACACACACACACACACACACACACACACACACACTGGTCTGCATGTCTTACTCCTCAACGCTCTAGTGGCATGGGCAGCCGTGTGTGTCACTGGCTGTTTTCTCAGTGTGTTTCGAGGAGCCTGATGGCTTTAGTTACCTACAGTAATGTGTGCGTTGGTGTGTGTGTAGGTGCATGCAGGTATTCATGTGCCAAAACAGGCCATTTGCTGCTGTTGTGTAAGAAGAAGAGATGATTTTGGGCTGTTTTTTTACATTGCTACAGGTGGGCGTTTTCAGATGGGAGAAATGATGATATATCGTGATTGAGTGTGTGTGTGTGTCATGGAGTAGTTTATGTTGCTCAGTGTGTGTGGCGCAGAAATATTTAGTTTTGTGTATAAGTATGTTTGTGTTTATATTATTATAAGTTAAAAGTTCTTGCTCCCCCCTTTTAACATCATTACCTTGAACTTTATTACATTGTATTTGTAATTTACAAACCAGATTGGCTGTATGTCCTGTAGCTTATATTGAGCTAAAGTTAAGGATGCCATTTCATTTTTTGTTTTTTTATGAGAATGGAGTTTTATGAGAATTGCCAACAGTATCTTGCCATATCCAAGACGTCTAGGAATTAAGAAAAAAACCTTGTTTTAGCTGACATCTGCATTTTCGAGTGAATCCAATCTATTTTGGAAAAGCTTTTTTTAGGCCCAAAATGCTTGAAAATGTTGGACAGTGTACTCCTTCGTTTGAAATGTAAAGAATAAAATCTTAAAATGTGGCTCATACGCTTAGAACACTGAGAGCACAACCCCCAAATGGCTACTGTGTTGAAAATGATACATCTATTGTTTTCATGCAGTTTAGTAATATTTGGGCAGTATTTCTCAGTCTCTCTTAACTGCAGCAGAAATGCACGGCATGGTTATCACGTCGGGCGTTACAAAATAAGGCATTTTTCAATTCAGAAAATGTGTTTCTCATGGTAAATTCCTAGATCAGCTTCATCATAAGAACTGAAGACAGGTCTCTGCCCAAGTACTGACTCTCTACTCTTTGCATCCCTCTCCAGCACTGCTTCAGTAACGGAGCTCCAGAGAGTCACCAGGGTGAGGGCGGCTCCCTCAGCCCCGAGGCAGTGGAGGATCAGCGGATGGCGGACGGAAAGCGCGTTGGCCGGGACCCCGACACCCGATCAGTGTCCCTGCTGGAGCAGAAACGCAAAGTGGTGTCCTCCAGCATCGATGTCCCTCATGCCAGGTAGGCCAGTGTGCCTGTGTGTGAGCGCGTGCACGTTAACAAGCATGGCAGTTCTCTGACACTGAGAGTCTGATTCCTGACTTTGAGGGAGTTTGGCTTGGGATCACACATGCAAAGTTCACTGAAGGTTTACGACATAGACATGTCATCTCGTAAATAGAACAGAGTTTATATGGTCTGACATCCCATCTTTTTGTGTCATCCTTGAAGCCATTTGTATCAGAGAATGCAATGTAATTTGACAGGAAGCCACTTTTATTCCATTCCATATATATTTAATCATATGCCACTGTACATTTGACTCTGCACATCAGTGATGTCCGTATGTTGGAATGGATATATTGTTATTCCGAAATGTAGTAGGTCGTGTCCCTGTCCTAAATATTGAGGGGTTTTCTGCAGAATGTAAATGTTCAGAGGAATCATATGCTGTTTCCTTTGCTGGCTGAGGCAATTATGGTTATGGTTATTTAAATGGCATGCCTCTGGTGGTTTCCTAAATTGTAAACTCAAGGCCATGAGATTCAACCAATATAGTAACTTGCCTCGCTAGCCTCTAGCATGTCTTTCCTGCTCTGTAACAAAAACAGTGAGACAAACTGTAGCCCTATAGCCAAAAAAGACACACTAAGAATTATAATTGATATGTGTGTGGGAGAACAGCTATCGTTTTCATGTAAACCAAACCCAATACAAACAGTTATTATGTTATAATGCATGAGCTATATTCTCACGCGTTAAGCGAGTCTCTTCAGACCATACACACACACACACACACAGACACACACAAATGTTATTGTAAACTGGTCAGCATATTCCACACTGAAGCTCGTCCACATGGGGCAATTAAACATTAATAGGAAGCAGTCCAAGGCAGCAAAGAGCCATATAATAAAGAAACAGCACTCTTTTCACTATTAAATGAGAAACACTGATACCTTGTAAAGCTCCGTGCTGGTATCGAACATCACTCCCTATTACTTATCCTGATGCTGCTGGAGGAGTCTAATCGATGTCTACTTGCTGTAAAGTACAGTAAAATCCCCCCATTTGAGCAGCTTTATCACCAAATCCTGAGCCCTGCTTCACATTTAATAGTTATTTACTTATGAATCATTGATTTGACCCTCTCTTGGTTCCCATTAAGAGTAAAGAATCTCTTTTTAAATTGAATCCATCACATGGATTAGACAGAAGTTTTACACCAGTCCCACTCTAATTAGATCCTTGCATGGGGATTGCCATAATATTGATATTTATATGGTTATTGTGGAATGGCTTATTGATCATGTCACTGCCCTTGCACAAGTTCAGCTTGTTGCCTCGGCTCAGGGACGATCACTTTATAAAGCAAGTTCCTATTTATCCTCCTAATGAGACCACCTGACACCAAGAAAGCCTTATAGATCAGGTCAGATGAAGAAACATGCCTTACGACATGTTGCTATGGTGATCAAATATATGTTTTAAAGAATGGAATAAAATATATTCAATAAAATGATTTCATGTTTAGTGCATGTAGCTACTTGCAATAGCTTGGTTGGATTTCAAGCGCTGGTCATATCATTTGGATGTTGCTGCTCCAAAGTTAAAAGTTATTTTGAACAACAATACATTTACCGTTAACGGTGGCGGTATTCTCTGCCGGACTCAACTTATATTCCCTCTCACTAACACATTGTCCGGTGTCTGCCTGAATCCAATTAAATGCAGCATAGGACAAACAACCTTTAAAACCCTTGACATATTCCCACTTATTAACAGGCACACACACAATATTTCAGAAACACTTAAGTGGTCTCTCTCGACAAAATCCCAACAGCAAAGTGCCAGGTTCTTTTTTGTTTTCATTTTTTTATTAAATGTCATTAGTGTGAGAGTTGCCAGCCAAAACCCCCAACACAAACAACCAGGGAAAAAAATTAATTTAAATTTCGGATTGTTATCCTGTACCTAAACTAACAGCATTATAAGAAAACAGCCAAAGCTTTTGGAAACATTCTATGGTGTGGAATTCCAGCTGAGAAACTGTCAGTGTTTCAATGGTGCGCTCTGCCTACACACGCTTTTCTCCTTTGTCGGTCTACCTGAGGCATTGAGTCATCTCTTGCCACGTAAGAAAGAAAAGGTATGTTGAGGTTATGTGTAACATAAATGCCCTTGCAACAATTAAAAACATCTTGGACGGCACTTATCTGTTTTAATCACGATCAAAGTACAGAGTTTGTAAGTGTGCCCCCTTTAGTTTCAGTAATAAAAAATGTCTTCAGGTTTCTGTAGACATTAAGAGCTCAACGTAACTCTATTACATTTGACATTCTTTCAAATATATTCATAGTTAAAGTTCAGCCACTTCATCTCTTCTTAAAGTCATAGTTATGTGTTAATAAGGAGTCCTATTTCTGGCCAACAGCCTGTGCTTGACATCTCATTATTTTGTGTAGCACTTCAAAGCCTGGTGCTCAAACTCCAATGATCTATTGTGCTTTGTCAAGTACTAAATCAAACCCCTTGTAAAACAAGACTTGAAAAAGAAAACGTTTAGCCCAATTTGCCCAAGTGTGCTCACATAATCAGGAACATGGAAAAGTTAATTCTCACCATGTTTTAAGAGCAAGTAAACCCCGAGCTCCTTTCTCAAATATCCCTATAGTGACCTTCTCAGTGCACAGCGGCAGTATTGCCTTCAGATTAAGACCCATATCTCTCATCCTGTACACCTGCGACCGATTTTCATCCCATCTCTGGCACGGGGGGGAGAAATGGTGTCGCCCCCGACCACAGAGTAACGTTTATCCGTAATGGAGACAAGGAGGGTGAACGGGAGAGGGAGGAGGCTTGGAGCGCTGGTGGAGGGAGTAACACGAGGTCAAGAGGGTAAAGATGGAGGGAGCATGTGTATGAGTCTATAGCTCAGAGTATAACAGCAAGGGAGAAGAAAGAGAGAGAAAGCCTGAGGATTTTTTTTTTTCGAACTCTCCAGAGGAGTCTGACCTTGAGGTTGTTAATTGCACTCTCAGAAGTTCCCTCTCTGCTGGTGATTTACCATGAAAACGTCTGGCTGTTTGATGGCTCTCCAGGTCCCTTACAACCCAGATACAATAGGTCCCTACCTCACTGGGAGTCACTGAAGTACCCGCTGTCTCGTCTGCAATCATTGGGAAAATAGAGGGGAAAATGACAATGTTCCATTAAGATGTTACACCTCGGGGGTTTTGTGAAGCTACATTTTACGGCTCTGACAGCCAGTCCAGCTCTCATTACTTTATCGAGTAACCTCCTTCGTCGTATTTGTTTACAGCACTTTTACTCCACCCGCATTTCATCAGATCTTGCTCGGAAAATCAATAGCCGTCGTTCCATGATTGACCGATTTTCTGCATTGCCCCAACTCCCAATCGTCCAAAAGCAATGGTTTCCTTTGTGAAATGTTTCAAAATGTGCTGTGTCGTGAAATAATGAGGCAGGAATTGATCCCTGTGACAGATATGTGATTTGTTTACACTATTGTTTATTGTCTTATTCTCTCTATTCAGACTTCTATACTCACTTTCTGGTTTAGCCAGCTGCTCCTTCCTCCTAAGAGTTTTCTCTATACAGGAAACAGTCAATTGTAACTAGAGCTGGAGGGGGCAGACCAGTGGAAACGAAATGGCTTGGCTTTTGACAAATAGCATTCTGGAGACTAATTGCTAGCAGGGGAAGTGAAGTACAACCGAAGGGGAACTCAAGAGAGTGCTCTGCTTATTATCACAAAACCTCAAAACTACAGATCTGAGGATTCAAATCTCCTCTTCGAACCACCAGCAGTCAGCCATCCCTTTTTTTTTAGCATGAAACCACATTTATCCAGAGTTATGGAAGTGGATGCTATTTTGAAAAAGGGAATATTAAAGCTTGTGTGACGGACTTCATAATCTAATTTGATGCCAAAACATAACTGGTTGTTATTGTTGTTCAATTGATTGTTTATCAGTGAGTTTTAGAGCATGCCGTTCACAGTACTGAGCCAACCATGTGCTCCACACTCAGAGCCGCGTGCTTCAGCCAACTCAGACATGGAACAGACCCAAAGACTTCCCATCCTGAGCAAAAAGAGCCCCGAAGCGAAGCTCAAATGATTGTTTTTCTTTAGGTAAAGCAACATGGCTTCAGAATCTTTTGGGTTCTCTTCTACTCATTGTTTTGCTGTGGTCATTTCTTACATTAGGGGAACACTTTAACTGATATTACTGCTTTTTCAAAGTGTGTTTGTGGTTAAAGGAGGTAGTTTGAGTTTCGAAATTAGAGTAGGGAGGGGAGGATGGGGCGTGTGCATGAGAGGAGTGTGGGTTCTGCAGAGAGTGAGGGACAGAGAGAAAGAGGGAGGGAAAGAGTGAGAGAGATGCTGAGCGTTTGCCAAAGAAAACAGTTTTACTTGTTTGGATGCCAGGGGAGTTCAGAAACCATGCGATTTCCATCTGAAAAGACGGCTCTCGTGGTCTCTCTTTCTCCCTCTCATTCACTGTCTCGCTCACCCAGACTCAGTATACGATTATGTGATTGAACATTGAGGTTTTCCTGCTACAATTTACGCGACCAAACCAAATGTGTTCTGTCCAATATTCAGTTTAACTCAGATTGGCCTAACTCCACACAGCTAAAAATATCAACCAGAAATGTGCTTGTATTTATATACAGAGGATATTGCTCAACACGTGTAATGGAGGGTTCTTGTTTTCTAACCACTACGGGTTCCCACAAAAAATCTAAACTTAGTGGGATTTGTCTCAATCAAAACTCTGTGTGTGTGTGTGTGTGTGTGTGTGTGTGTGTGTGTGTGTGTGTGTGTGTGTGTGTGTGTGTGTGTGTGTGTGTGTGTGTGTGTGTGTGTGGTGTGTGTGTGTGTGTGTGTGTGTGTGGTGTGTGTGTGTGTGTGTGTGTGTGTGTGTGGTGTGTGTGTGTGTGTGTGTGTGTGTGTGTGTGTGTGTGTGTGTGTGTGTGTGTGTGTGTGTAGTGTGTGTGTGTGTGTGTGTGTGTGTGTGTGTGTGTGTGTGTGTGTGTGTGTGTGTGTGTGTGTGTGTGTGTGTGTGTGTGTGTGTGTGTGTGTGTGTGTGTGTGTGTGTGTGTGTGTGTGTGTGTGTGTGTGTGTGTGTGTGTGTGTGGCCTAGTTGACATTTGTCATGGTTCACTCCAACACTGTTTTCTTTGTTCTGTGTGCAAAATCTACCATAAATACCTTTTTTTTTTCAAAACAATCTCTTCAAAGCACTTTGCAAAGTGATCGATAAGGTCAACAGAGAAACCTTCAACCTGGATCAAGATGAAATTGGAGGGGATTTAAAGTAATGTATAGATTTAGCCACACACTCTCATCACAACAGGTTGTCTCATTGTCTGCGAGGCCTGATGGGAAAAGCCTGATGTTGTTTTTAATCTCGGCTTAAGCACAGCCAGTAGGCATCGTGAGCCAGGCTCATCTGAGCTTTAGGTGTCTGCGATCCTATCTTGGCACCAGGTGCATTCATGTTTTAAAAGGCATCAGCTAAATCTTAAAATCAATTCTGAGAGTATCAGGTAACCTGTGCAAACATGCAAAAATTAGAGTAACATTATCTCATTTCCGTCAGGGTTATCATGCGCACCATTGTAATATCAGATCCCGTCTCTAACCTCCCATTTCCCATCTTTAGTGTCCCAGTATAATGCGACAAAATGAGATCTTGAGATGCACAGGAGAAAAGCAAATGAGATAAAAGCACCTTGTTCGCCGTCATTGCGACTCCTAGCATCTTATTAACCAGAAACCTGAGTGAATTATTTAAATATCTGTTTTTATTGGCTCTCTCTCTCTCTCTCTTCTTGCTCTGTAGTTACAGAATTCACTGGTGTTTGCTTTGTTCAAGGCTTGAAAACCACCTCAGTTGATTGTACTGAACTTCTAATCTCTGTGTTGATTATTCATGGGCCCAACCCACCCTGCTGCTAGCTCAGCTTTAGATGTATTGCACATACACTAATCAAAGACAAAGGCCTCTTTTTTGTCAATACAGCCACATCGAGTTCTGCCCCTGTTCATCAGACGGGTTCTGGCTCCTGAGAAAGCGACCACCTGTGATGCTGCAGGAGTGGAATTGTGTGTTTATGCAAATTGGTTCTTTAATTAAGCGTGTTGAATATCAGTGAGTGTGTGCGGGGGGAATGCTTAACTATGGATTAGTAGACGGTCAGCCTCAATGCACTGCGATCGTTTGCCAAATCACTGGACCGGGACAAAGTTGTGTATTTGCACCTTGTTGTGATCTCAATCCAGGATTTACATTAAATTTAACAGCAAAAGACTTCAGAGCTACTAACGTTCATTGTGGCATGCTAATTACAACATCAAGAAGTGAAAGATAAAAAAGCTTTCAGTTTAAAGTTGATCCAAATAACGTATTTGACACCCGAGAAGTTGTATGCTGATATTTTTTACACTATGAAATCGACTCGTCAGCATCATGTGTAACACTCATTTGAATCCATCAGCCACAATCTATTTGCAGTTATTGATGTTGTAAATGAACATAACGCTGCTTCTCAGGAGTTTGAACACTCTTTATTGCCGTCGAGGGAGTGTGACAAAATGTGTCTGCCTGACTGCAGCGATGGCAAACATTAACTGAAGAATCAATCTTCACAGGGAATGTCACCATTATGCTAATTTGCCCCACATCAATGTTGTACTGTCTGTAGAGTTGTTGTTTTTTCACTCATTGCCTGCCTGCTAGCTATAATGCTTCTCACGAGGCCTCAAAGTCAATGTTTATGTGGTAGTGGGCTCTGTGGCCCTCAGCTGCTGCGGACTAATCCATAGTCCCCGGCTTTAATGGACTAATGGCTCAGAGTGCTGCAGGAACACAAAAAAGCTCTAATTGATTGTATCGACCAACATGCATTATGATCATCCACAATATGGTGGCACTAATTAACGGCAGAGTCAAGTGTCACACATCGTGTCTGAACAGAAACACTAATGTGGAGTGGAATTAGTGAACCGGACATCCATTCTCCTCAGTGAGAGTTAAACCGGGCAGTTTAATCAGCAGCAGATACTGGGTTGAATTCAGCTCTTGAAATGATTAGGATAATGTGAGTTAAATGTAAGTTTTCACCAGTAATCACACAGTTAGTGCGCTTTTCTAAGCAATATAGTGACTGAAAAACACCTACACTCCTGTAACTATGTTTACAGAACTTTATATAGATGAGTGTTTTTTTTTGTCTATAAAAAGAAAGTCAATTCACTTGTTTCTCCATAAAGCAGCTGCTAATCGGCCATTTGTGTTCAAGCTATTTTATAATGTTGTTTACCTATAACCAAAGAAAAAACGACTTTTACCATTTGTGCTTGTTCTAAAGTAGAAAATCACAAAAATACAGAATGTACAGCATGATAGCAAGTTGATTAATAGTGTACCTCCTCCTGCCATCATTTAGTGTTAATTCTACCTTGAACCCATAGCAAAGTTTTGGTTTGGGGCAAAGACGTTGTGACACAATGGGGGGGGGGGGGGGGGGGACATGCTTCTCAAGTGTAACCTATTAAAAAACAAACCCAGCCCTGCAGAACTACCTCCTCCCCACATTATTTCTAATTACGGCCATCAATTTTAAAGCTCCATTGACCTGCCTGTTTTGAATTATTGATATCTGTCAGACTGACAGGCGTTATTAATTAAAATGGAGATGTACTAATTAAGAGCACGGCATGAGGGTGTCATAATTGTAGCCCCGTTTTAATTTGAGTGTCGCTCATCAATTTAATCGTGGTTTAGCAGAGTGGGCTCCACGTCACTGGGGAGGGGGGGGGGAGAAGGTACGGAGAGGTGCCCTCATGTGACATGCGTGCACGTGTGTATGTGTGTTTGAGTACATGTGTGCCAGCCATCATTTTAAACAACTCCAACTTGCCATTTTAAGATTGCTTTAAAGACCAGATGTTTTAATGACTTTCTTTCTTTGTTCATGACCATTTGCATGAGAACATTAATTATTCTTTGTCATAATCCTAGAAGATAAATGGGAAATTAAATTCAAAGACAGGCCATTCAACAACAGAACTTATCAGTTCCTCCCTTAAGCTGCACACCACATATATGCGATGTGGGGCCACTTAAATGTACGTTTAATCAAAGCGCTGGACCGATTTCCAAGAAGGTGCACTATAAAAAGCAAGTTTTGTGTGCTTCAGTAACTTGTCTGATACAAGTACAGAAACACATTTTCAAAGGAAACGATGTGATTCCTCCCAAAGGATGCTCCAGATGTGAGTGAAAGACATGGAACAAAACGAGGAAATAAGCTATAAAGCTCTGACTGTCAAATAGTTTAGCGTTGCTTGTTCAGTAGACCTTGTATGCATATGTTCCCCTATATGTATTTGCTGTCACATTAACATACTCGTGTTATGGATGTTGTGATTTCATACTATCAGCTCTGCCAGTGTGGCATTTTATCCATCTCACATGCTGAGAGCTTGCTTGTGTCATATCAGGTTAGATCCCAGGTGTCTCAGAAAAATCTTACATCTTCCCTCAAGTAATGTTTTGACCGCCTTGGATCCTGTCAATAGTGTCTGCTGCACTAGTGTAATGACAGTCGAGTCATTGATACTTAAAGGACACCAATTACCTGCCAATTACCAGTGTGGAAGGACAGGAGAAAATGTCATCCAGCTTGAAAATTGACCTTGGATCCTGAAACCGCCCCTTCAACGTTTTCAAAGAACACCTTGAAAGAAATTGCTGTCTGGATCTTTATTACGGATATTCTATAAAAGCATATCGATGTACATTAAACAGTCATAACCCCAGAAATGCTAGTGTTAAAATTAGAAGTCTAAACCGGTTCTTCATATGATCTTAACTCGTGTATAAATCAACGGCATGCCCCACACTTCTGTTAATTCCCAGATGTGGTATGCATCCACCTTCTGGACTAACAGATGTATAAACGAGATTTACACTGCGGGAGAGGCTATAATGTATTTACCGCAGAGGCATGTCATTTCACCTCCAAGAGAGAAGATCATTTTTCCCACTAGCGGCACTCATACAAACTTAAAGTGATGATGGTGCCACATCAAAGGACCTCTCGGCACAGATCTGCTTACTTCACTGTTCATTTGTGGGCCAGAAACACGTTTAATGCCATGAATAGCATCTAGCTTACAAGAAAGCTATTTGATCCGCGCCATTTCAACAGTTGGCATCCTCTGAATTCTGCCACACACTGTTGAGTCCAATGCACAAGCCTGACAATTAGTGAAAACTATCACACAGATGTCTTCCCCAACAAAAAGGCCTTATGTTGTAAGGAGGGAGCGATAAAGGTAATTGAAAGTTAGCCATTTGTAAGTCTGACATCCAAGAGCCATCTGCTGGCACCGATCTGCATACATTCTTACTGAACAGGACAGTAAAGTATCCTTTTACTTCATAATCCAATAAGGGGCTCTGGGGGTCTTTGGTGTCTCACATAAGATCTAAAGCTGAGACTAGACAGAAGACCAGAAATGTAAATAAGAAGGACAGGCACAAAAAAAAGTGTATCCATCATCTGTTGAGTTTCCAGATCACACACTTGGTTAATACAGTTAAAAAAAACAGAGATAGCCTTTCCCATCTTCATTTCTTCACACTTTAAAGTGTGCTGCAAATGAGTTGGCTTTAGCTGTATTGAAGGCTTTATATTTGAAAAAGTGAACCACATGCTCACTCTCATTCTTAGCCAATCATGTGATCCCTGATGTTGCCTGTTGGCTGTTCTCAACTCTGCCTTTCTGTTTATCATTATTGTTGCTTTGGCTCTTGTGACTTCCCTTCATCATCATTATGACATTTAAAAGCCTTGGGCTGCATAAACCTCCCTTTGTTCTGCTAAAATTGTCGAAACTTAAAATGGTCGACCCGAGCTGTTTCATAAACGTACCAAATCATAACTGTCTCTCTTGCCACGCACTGCCCGACCTTTTATATCAGATAAAGGTTCGATTGTTGCATCTCGACTCAGTAGGGGTTTTGTGTTATACTCTTTTTCACTTTTTCTTTGTCTCTCTCTCTGTTGTCCTTTGTTCTTCAAAGACATTTGTCATCAGCTAGCTTCACCTGCAAACTGGCTAGCAGTGGCACGGTCACTTACTACACACACACACACACACACACACACACACACACACACACACACACACACACACACACACACACACACACACACACACACACACACAGACACACACACACAAAGGCCTAATTCAGTGTTCTTCTTATCTTCAGGTTGTCCCTTGTTGCTGTAGACAGCTTGTACGGGGGTAAAAACAGTCAGCAGTGGAACTTTTAGCTTTGGGGGTTGTGTGTATGTGTGTGTGTGTATACGGGAATTCAGAAGACGGCTGGTACAGTTGGCCCCCTCAACCCCCATTTTGAAGAGGTTGTTCAGACCATCTCCTGTTTTTCCTCAACACACACAAACACACAACCCCCACCATCATAGAGCCCTTAATATCAACAAGGCAGCAGTTTGCCTGAACTACAGATTTGTCACCTACACCCCCCAGCAGCCCCCCCCCCCCCCCCTTCTCTCCCGTCCCTCCCTGTAAACAATTGGAGCCGGGTGGCTTCGGTCACGTAAGCCCACAGCATCTGCAGACGTTGAAGGTTGTTATTGTTTTGATTTTGGTTCCACACACTGAAGTGTGTGTGTGTGTGTGTGTGTGTGTGTGTGTGTGTGTGTGTGTGTGTGTGTGTGTGTGTGTGTGTGTGTGTGTGTGTGTGTGTGTGTGTGTGTGTGTGTGTGTGTGTGTGTGTGTGTGTGTGTGTGTGTGTGTGTGTGTGTGTGTGTGTGTGTGTGTGTGTGTGTGTGTGTGTGTGTGTGTGTGTGTGTGTGTGTGTGTGTGTGTGTGTGTGTGTGTGTGTGTGTGTGTGTGTGTGTGTGTGTGTGTGTGTGTGTGTGTGTGTGTGTGTGTGTGTGTGTGTGTGTGTGTGTGTGTGTGTGTGTGTGTGTGTGTGTGTGTGTGTGTGTGTGTGTGTGTGTGTGTGTGTGTGTTGATTTCAGGGGTTTGGGTCGGCTGGGATGTTCTGCCAAACGCAAGGCCTGCAGAACTTTGTGTGTATTTTATTTTACATGTGTGTTTATTGTGGTAGCATTGGCAGCATAACCTCACTATTAGCAACAAATGGATGTTTTTACCAGGGGCTTCTCTCCCTCTACCACTCTCTCTCTCTCTCCCTTATTTTCTCTCTTGCAGTCTCACAGCTTTGATGGAGGGGAAACATAACACCCCCATTACACACACACACACAAAATAATGTTCTGGAGTTTAGGTCTGCAAACATTACATGCCCAGACACTCACATACACACTAACCACGTTACACAGCCATACCGCTCCATATAGCATGCATAATTCATGACCTCCCACTGACATCTATGTAAACATGGGTGCTTCCCTCAGCTTCTCTGTAGTAGGTCTTTGTCAGCAGGGTTGGTGGAGTAAAACAAAATACTTCTTTTACTCAACACTTTCTTTCAGTAATGGCCTATTCAAGGGAGTCATTGTTTTTAAATCCTCTGCTGACTTATGTCATGTTGCATGTTGGTTAAAGTTAACATTTAGAGTGTCTCATTGTGGTAGGAGATCATGTCTCACTGATCTTCACTATAGTCTCCCTCACATACAGTACATTATTCTCTCTCACTGTCCACCTTCTTTCCATCGCCCCATTTCCCCAGATGTCAGATTGAGCTTGTCCAATGTTGCTTTCCGATTTTCATTTTCCATTCCTCACCTTTTTCTCTCTCTTTCTATCCCTCTTTCTTTCACCTCCCCTGGCTGGCTGTATTGTCTCTTGCTCTCTCCATCTCTGCTTTCCCGCTCATTTCCCCCTTCGTTTTCCCCATGATCTGTCTCTTCCACCCTCCCACACTCGAGCCCTCCCTCTCTTCCTTTGTCTCCTCTCTCTGCTGCCTGCTTTGTGTGTGAGTGTGTGTGTGGCTGCGTTTTTCCTCTGACTGACAAGAGAGAGATGTTTGCCTGCTGCTGGCACTGTAAAATAGGCTAGTGTGGCTAACTCACACTAGCCTATGAAATCAGTAGCTGCAACCACAGTGAGGCGAGTACAAGTTGTTTATCTGAACTTTCTCTGACAAACAACTGTGTACAATGTGTCCACACTCCACAGATTTCACTACTGTCTAATTGCTTAGTTGGCTGTTTTCACATGGGAATTCCAGCTGTGTAGAAAATAGCTGTAATTAATAATATAAACTGAAATTAACATGCAGTTTACTGAACATGCATACACAATCTATACCCGCTAAAGACACCAACACATTGGCATTTCCAATTATGTATGCAAATATGCCAATCATTTGCAGTTAACCCCACAGGAAGGGTTAATGATTAATGATGGATGCGCAATCACACATTTACAGATGATTATGATATCTCACACAGATAGAAAGCAAAGACACATCCTCGACTCACTTGTTTTTCATATTTATGACAGTCCCAGTTTGTTTTGTTTTTCAATGCAGCATTGCCTAAATCACAAGCTGGCAGAAACTTTACATCAATCCGTTGTCTCACCTGTGTTAGCGCGCAGCAAAGGACAGCTTTTGGTTTGCACATGTTTATGTGTTGTTATTTCTGTTCTGCTTTTAATTTGAGGCAAAAATACTTTTGTTAGTTGAATTTGGCGGATGGGCGATATCACACAAAGCTCTGCAGACTCATATTTAAGATCATTTATAAGAATGAAACTAACACAAAGCAGCCTCTGGAGGTCTAAATAGGTCCTTGTTGACTGATGCACATTTGTAAATCCTACCTTTTGTATACACACACTCATACTCACACACACCTATCTCTAATAAAGTTAAAAATAGCAAGCCACGCTTACAAAATAAGCTCGGGTTGAGGGCTGGGAAGGTCTGGTTTTTAACCTTACAGTAAGCAGGTTACTATAGTGCAAGTTAACACGGTCTCCCATTACCAGCGTAACCTTGTTTCTCTGAGTAACCTGGCTACCTACTATAAGTGCATGGTAACGCACTGTAGGTTACCTTTGGCTGTTACCTAGTACTCACAGCAGCTAAAGCATTTTTCCTTTCCACATTAAATGTAGTACCTATTGTGAGGCTGCAGCCTCAACTATCCATTTTGTGCAGCTCGCTTCTTAGGAGGCAATATGTTGTAAGAGTCCTAAAAATGATTCCAGATTTGCATAAACAAAAGCTTAGACAGTTGAAGACAGTGCTCTTTATACAAGAAAGTGTTTTCAAAAACTATTGCTAAAAGCATTTGTCTTATATGGATGCCTCAGTATGTGTTCTTAATGTGGGATAATGGAGCGGAGGACTCTTTGTGTGACTTGCTGACATGGTTGAGGGGGAGGGAGGATGTTTTTTTTTTTTATCATGGTTGTGTCTTCATGCTTGGAGTCACATCCTCATACCACACAGCAGTACATTAATCAGAGATTAAACCCGCCTGATGGAGACCTTCCCCCAAACACCCTTTTTCTCCCTTCCTCCCTCTCTCTCTGTCACTCTTCCTTTTGTCTCTCTGTTATTTTTTTTTCTCCAAAACAATTTCCATCACTGAAGAAAACCTCAACATAAAGGTCAACCAAAACACATGTGTGGCTTGTATTGATTTTCTGACCACTAATGAGTCATTTTCTGTCCTTTAGCAACAACTATTAAGGTCCCAGTGGGTTTAAAGGGTGCATCTGCAGTGTGGCTGCAACCTTTAATAACTGCAGATGTACAGTAGGAGTGAATATTCCTAACTCTCACCTGTGAAGAAGGGCATCGCTGTCAAACGACATCTCCGTTAACTTTTCCGGGTCAAGTCGAGGTTAACAAGCGCACAAATGGGAGGAAGAGGAAGGAGGAAGAAGGAGAAGGGGGTAAGAGTGAAGGGGGAGGGGTGTGTGAGTTAAAGGCCTTTAGGTAAATGTTGAAGTGGCGAGCAGATCCTTTGTCCTGCCTGAGGCTGTGTGGGGCGATTGGACCGGCTGATAGGCCTTTTATAATGCCCTCCATCAGCTCAATCTCCGGGGCTTTTATGAGCACCTTCAGCAAACACGCACACACACACACTGACACACATTTACCCCAGCCCCCCCCACCCCCCACGAGGTGTAATTTGGAAAGAGGCCCCTTCCTCCACTGTGTATCGCTCTCTTGGGAGCTGAGAGGCTAGAGGTATGTAAGGAAGTGTGGGTGTGTGTCCGTCTGTGGTTACAGCCAAGGTGTTTATAATCAAGGTGTGTGTGTGTGTGTGTGTGTGTGTGTGTGTGTGTGTGTGTGTGTGTGTGTGTGTGTGTGTGTGTGTGTGTGTGTGTGTGTGTGTGTGTGTGTGTGTGTGTGTGTGTGTGTGTGTGTGTGTGTGTGTGTGTGTGTGTGTGTGTGTGTGTGTGTGTGTGTGTGTGTGTGTGTGTGTGTGTGTGTGTGTGTGTGTGTGTGTGTGTGTGTGTGTGTGTGTGTGTGTGTGTGTGTGTGTGTGTGTGTGTGTGTGTGTGTATATAAAGGGCAGGTGGAGAGAAAAGAGCACTCGGGGCTAACTCGTGCTGCTCTTACGACCCCCATCATCACCACTGCACTTGCTACTAAACACTAATAAACACACACACGCTGATGGGGTGAAAGGTAGCTGGAGGAGCAGCTTCCCCCAATCCTTAAAGGGTGGCGGGGAAAGTGGAGATGGATGGAGGAGAGACCTGAAAAGAGAAGATCGTGCACAGTTAGCATTTCATGAACCTTCCTTTTGTTTTCTTCTGCACTATATCATAGTGATGAACATTGTTGATGGAAAGAGAAATGGAGGTAGGGGTGGAGAACAAACAGGTCGAACAGAGAAGGGTGGAGAGGGGCATTGGAGCAAAAGAAACGGGATGCAAAGGGGATCGGGGGTGGGAGGCTTTAACAGTCAGATGCTCTAAAGGTCGTCATGACTCTCATAGTTGGTGCCTTTGTACGCATCATAGGGCGACCCCCTGACACGTACACACAGGTACCTGCAGGTACCTGCATGCAGAAACATAAACATCTCACAGAAAGTGACACATTTACCCCAACACACACACACACACATATACACACACACACACACACACACACACCACACACACACACACACACATACACACACATACACACACAGACACACACAGACACACACAGACACACACACACACACACACACACACACACACACACACACACACCCATACCCATATATATATATATACACACACACAAACACACACACCAAGTAAAATGCACACACATGAGGCCAAATGAGTAGCTTGGAGCAGTGAGCTCCTGTGTATTCCCTCTGCTCATTACGGCATACATCAATTCAGGGAAAGCCCGTGTGTGTGTGTGTGTGCACCAATCTTCTACTACTCTTCTTTCTTCCATCTCCCTCATCATCACGCTTTGCATTTTAAATGAGTCTCCATCATTACACCTATTACTCCTATTGTTGTACGTATCTTTAGAACTATGAGCATTTATCTTTTGAGCACTGCCTCAGGGTTGTGACAGTATTGTTTCATTGTTGTCACATTGTTCACTTCCAAATCTGTGCTGTTTTTTTGTGTGGACTTTTTGGCTTTATGAGAACGAGTTCTGCAGAAAACTGCCTGAACATGAACATCTTAAATCCCCGGGGCTATCAGGACATCCAATACAGTTGTTTTTTATTGTGCTGCACAGAGGCGGAGTGCAAAAGTTCAAGTAGCAAACAGATCAAAATTGCTGCTTTTTAAAGCTGCTGATGTACAGCTTTGCCTTTAAAGAGACAACAACATTGTATTTGTTATTCATCTTAAAACGTGTTTGTTAAGAACTTATGTGATTCAGAGATGCAGCGATAGCACAGTCACAGGGGACTAGTTCAGTACATCAAGACACAAAAGATAAATACAAAAAAATGAACATCAAAACGTAACAGTGCTAAAACAGCTAGGCATGTATCTTAACTAAAAAAACGATTTGTGAGGCGTTAGAATATAATGCAGCAATAATACATAATCATAAAATCAGTACAAGATGCATTAAACGACGTTTTCTTGGGACATAGTATTGGCAGAAATACACCCAAACCATTACATGTGGCAGTTTGAGACTGAAGTTGATGAATGTGCAATTGAATTTGTTCACTCACCTCACCTGTCACTAATATTGGTGTGTGTGTGTGTGTGTGTGTGTGTGTGTGTGTGTGTGTGTGTGTGTGTGTGTGTGTGTGTGTGTGTGTGTGTGTGTGTGTGTGTGTGTGTGTGTGTGTGTGTGTGTGTGTGTGTGTGTGTGTGTGTGTGTGTGTGTGTGGTGTGTGTGTGTGATGTGTGTGTGTGTGTGTGTGTGTGTGTGTGTGTGTGTGTGTGTGATGTGTGGTGTGTGTGTGTGTGTGTGTGTGTGTGTGTGTGTGTGTGTGTGTGTGTGTGTGGTGTGTGTGTGTGTGTGTGTGTGTGTGTGTGTGTGTGTGTGTGTGTGTGTGTGTGTGTGTGTGTGTGTGTGTGTGTGTGTGTGTGTGTGTGTGTGTGTGTGTGTGTGTGTGTGTGTGTGGCCCTGAGGTTGGTACATAAACGGCACCTCCAACCTATAGCACCAATCTAGGGCATAACCACCAAGTGTGTGTGTTCATCCCCAAGCCCAAAGGGTAGACCGTATATACTGTAGGACTCCCGACCTATAGTGCAAAACTAGGCCACACCGCTGAAGCATGCATGTGTGTGTCAATCAAGAGCCACATTAAAAGGTTAAGTGCAGTGGAGAGAGGGATGATCATTTCCCTCCATCTCTGTCGCTCTAGGGGTTAACTGTCTGCATGGGTGTAAAATGAGAAGGAATCAGGGCTTATATACATCAACCTGACACACACCCCCATACACTCACTGAAGACATGCTTCCTCACCCTGCAGCAATTTCTCTATACAAACACATACATGATCTCTCATACACTTAGGCGTTGTGCACACGGGAACGTTTGCGTTTATGCACAGTATGCGTTTTCAAAAAAGTCTTCCGTTCACATGCATTCGTTTCATTTAACGTGTCTGTTCAAACGAGACCGCTGGAAACGCTGGACACGCTGTAGTACATATGCCGGGACTGTAAGTGGCGCTGTAACTTCCGCCACAAAATACAGCAAAAGCAGCGAAGAAGACTCCGGAGCAGCCCCGCAGCAATGTTGCCATGGCTACCCTTCTGTTTATGCCCCGCGGTGGATTTAGCAACATGTAGTTCATGTAATTCTCCATGTCCACTTGTTGCTGATGGTTGTGGTAGAGGAGCTGTAGATTTTGCACTAACATCTGTAGCATGGTCAGTAGCAGTAGCACTAGCAGTAGCTACTGACAGGAGGAAGTGTGTGTGGCGATTGCTGGTATTCAGCGGGATATAGTCATTTCCTCAGCATGTAAATATATGGATAAATGCAAAGGGGAAGTTAACTGAAAGAAACCGAATCTGTGGATATTGCATCGACCGACCAAGAAGCACGTCTCCGTGGAGAGGACGCGCTCAGAAAGAGAGATATTCTCTACAAACACCGGGTGAGATCGCTCCTCTGGGACACGCCGGTCCTCGTGTTTCCTTTTTTTGTGTGGATTATAGCCTGAATAGGCCTACAAACATTTCTCTTTTTGCCGCCGACGGGCGCAGGAGCAATGAACAATAATGGCCTGGATTAGGCAGTAAAAACAATTTTGGTGTATCGCAGAGCGGACTGTTTAATTTTGTTTGTGTTGTTTGGCTGGAAAATTGTCAATATAATGGATCAATGCATGAAATCTGACTCTGTTTATTTTGTTTAAGGAGTATATTGGGTGTTAACAATTCTGGTTTGCCTTTTATAATATTATTTCATTCAAGAACCCCTTGTGCGTTTAATTAACACAGCTATTATTGATAGTTGATCGTTACAGATGGCTACTGGCCATGCTACAGCAGTGAGCAGGAGAGGTGGGGCTATCGTTATTTTTTCAGGAAATATTCGTATAGAGGCGATTACACGGACTCGTTTGACCCCCCAGAGAGTTTCGTTTGCAAATCTATCCACCTTGGGACCCGTTATCGTTTGTGTGGTCCGTTTCTATCGGCCTCATGTAAATAATAGGGCTATACGCAAGAGAAACTATGCAGATACAAGCCGTTTTGTCCTCGTGTAAACGGCACCTTAACCAGCCTTGCATCCAAACAATAGACATGTCACTACGCAGTCTGGCTCACATTTGTCAGGATCCGTTAATGATCAACTTCAAAGGTTATACATTCATACTAAAGCTGGACACAGTGTCATAAACAAATCAGTGTTGATTCCCTCTTTTTATGTTTTTTTATTAGAACAGTGAGAGAAAAGGTAGAAACTGATGCAATATTGACATTTTGTATGTAGAGGTTGGCAAGCTTGGAGTCAAATCTTTCAAACAGCCCCTCTGTGATGTTTAGTATTTTTTTATGAGAATAAAGTAATAAAGATTCTTGTGTAGCTTCCCTTATAAAAGGTTTTGCGATCCACAACATACATGTATACGCAGAACACCCTAAGGATGCTTAGTTTTAACAAATAGCATCGTATCCCCAAGGACTTGGTGACTTTGCCTGTGAGTATTTTAGAGCAGTTCACAGATTTTATGGTTCATATGATGGTAAACACATTACATTTCAATCAACAATGGGGGAGGGAACTTAACCTACAGGCTTTTCAAACACATTTAAATTGGCATTTGTTTAGCTAATTGTTCATCTAAGTGGAAGTATTGTTTCACACAACAAACAACAGACCCCCACCATCATAGAGCCCTTAATATCAACAAGGCAGCAGTTTGCCTGAACTACAGATTTGTCACCTACACCCCCCAGCCCCCCCCCCCCTTCTCTCCCGTCCCCCCCTGTAAACAATGGGAGCCGGTGGCTTCGGTCACGTGAGCCCACAGCATCTGCAGATGTTGAGGGTTGTTATTGTTTTGATTTTGGTTCACACAATCGGAAGTGTGTGTGTGTGTGTGTTGGTGTGTGGGTGTGTGTGTGTGTGTGTGGTGTGTGGTGTGTGTTGTGTGTGTGTGTGTGTGTGTGTGGTGTGTGTGGTGTGTGTGTGTGTGTGTGTGTGTGTGTGCTGTGTGTGTGTGTTGTGTGTGTGTGGTGTGTGATGTGTTGTTGTTGTGTGTGGTTGTGTGGGTGTGTGTGTGTGTGTGGCTGTGTGTGTGGTGTGTGTGTGTGGTTGTGTGTTGTGTGTGTGTGTGTGTGGTGTGTGGTGTGTGTGTGTGTGTGTGGTGTGTGTGTGTGTGTGTGTGTGTGTGTGTGTGGTGTGTGTGTGTGTTGTGTGTGTGTGTGTTGTGTGTGTGTGTGTGTGTGTGTGTGTGGAAACTAGGCTAAGAGCAACACAGAGGGGGGGCTGATACTGGAGATCTACGTTACTGAAAGAGAGAGAGTCTGAAAAACACACATGGTAGATGAATGAGAGCTGAGAAAATGGTAAGAGAGAGAGAGTGTGTCAGAAGGTCAGAGTCAACTTATTCATCCATTTCCAGCGTATCTCCTCCACTCATTAGATTCAGGTCAGGACAAAGGCTGGGTAAAACGTGGATATATGTGCAGATACTGTACAGCTGTGTCTGTCTGTCTGCAGACACATGAAGAAGTAAAACACACATGCGCCACACATAGGGTCTCTGGCTCCATGCCCGGCAAATGTACGCCACGCCCTGTTTTTCTCTTACCAGAGGGCGTTCACTAAGAATGGTGTGCCTGTCTGAGAGTCTGTTTGTCGCCCTAAAAAAGGGAACTAGAAGACACTGTGTATCTGTTTTCGTCTGCACGTACTGTCAATTACTCAAGCTTAAATATGTATCTGTAAATAGCCGTGTTTGTGACTGTGTGTGTTTGTAGACAGACAGCTAAACATGCTAATGCATAATCGGCTAATTAGCTTGGAGCAAATGCCGATGATTAGACACAGTGCTCTCAGCAATTATTGTTGTCTTCATCATCTTCTCTATTCTATACTATATGACCTACCTTATACATGACCTCTGTACTGCTGACAAAAGTGGATCATGCACAGGATGTTCTTGGCTTTTAAAATGGGTGGGTGGTTCACATGTTGACTTGTTTTTTACAGAACAGTAACAAGATGGGAAATAATTGTAACTATTGGATATTTCATGGACCCTAAAATGAAAACAAAAAACCCTTTGCGTGGCCTCTTGTTAGTTCAATAAGAACATTTGACTAATGCCTTGTTTCTTATAATGTCGGCACAATAGTCTCTGTTCTCTAGGTTTGATTCATATTAATTGTACAAAGCAATTTCTTGAACGCGGTCCTGTTTAGGCCTTTGATCTTGTAGCTTTAAGATTTAGCAACCACTAATGATGATGTCTTCATTAACACAGTCTTCAAAGAAAGTGAACTCTCCATGGCGTTTTCTTCTTTGTTATGTTGTTGTTTTCATTTCTAAACAGAGGAGACACCAAGAAGGCAGCTAGTTTCATCTTGTTTGTGTAGTTAATATCGTGTAAAGCCCAATTGTTTACATTGAGATGTTACTCTGTTAGACCTTTGCATTTGCCATCATTTTAGAGGAGGAAGAAATGTAGGCAAATCATTAGAAAACACATAATCTTCCATCTTAATGGTTACTTTATTTAAAACTTTTCTGGCAATATATCAAATAGTTTTCTCCAACTGTCCACTGCTTCATGTTTGTAACAATGTCAGCCAAACAACCATGACCATCTGTGTGTCCAACATTAGAACACTTTTAGTCAATCATGAATGAGGTTTATCTACTGAATAACTGCATTTTTCAAATAAAATAAAGTGAGATTTCACACTAAAAGAGAACTTATCTTGCTCCAATTATGTCCGACAAACGTGCCCGGCATTGTCAAATAGATTCTCCAACTTATGTGTTGTGTTTGGTAAATGTGGGTATCTGGACATTTCTAAGAAAAGGGGGAGATTTTTTATTTATTTTTCAGCTGTGGAGGAAAACGAATCCATGCTACATTTCATTGTAAATCTCAAGTTGCCGTGAATCAGATGGAGGTTTGTCACTTAGATGCAGATGTGCAGTTGAGGAACAGCCATGCCAGCAGTGGGGCTTAACAATTAACCAGAAATGTTCTCAAATCGCAACATGGACAAGTCAGATAACCAAATTACAGGAGAAGCGATATTTGTTAAAGGGAAAATAACTTTCTGAAGTGCTATGGTGCTGCAGGGATGTTTCATATTTTACATCCTGGTACAATTCCTCACCTGTTAAATATGACAGCATGGTCATTCTTAATAGAATGAGGATCCAATTGCAATGACATGTCATCAGTTAGATTTTCCAAATTGTTCAGCCCTATTCAAAGTGGTGCTTTGACCCTCATGCTAGCTGCTTGCTAGCTGCTGTTTGGCAGGTACAGTATAAGGTTTACCATGTTCACCATCTTAGTTAAGCTTATAGCATCCTCTTGGTGTCGCTAGAAGAAAAGTACATGTATATGTACAACACTTTTTAGCATTTTATAAACAGTTGAGATACTCATTGTGGATAAAGGCCGGATAAAGGCACTGCATTTCCCAGCAGTGTATCATGCTACTGTATATAGTGCCAGTTTATACTAACAGCAGCCATTTTTTCTTAGTTTGAAAATAAGGATTTGGCTATTGGCACCAGCGCACCAAAGCCAGATTATTTATTTTAAATGTATATATTAATAATCTCCTAATGTTACCATAAAAGGTACCTTTCTTATAACCCATGTGCCTGACTTTACAATGATTCAAACACAATGCCTGAGGCTGTCATCAGCACCTGTGCAAACCTCACATACACTCCATCGGTCATAGGTGTAGGCCTCGACTTCACACATTCACAATCCACAGGAAATTAAAAAGACAACACTATAATATGCCTTTTGTGTATTTCTCCAGTTTTATAGAAAGGCTGTTTTTTTATGATGTGTGTTTTCCAACAAAGGGGCTGTTATCTGTAACATCTCTAGAGCCTGAGTGATGCACACAAGCATGTCAAAGAATATTCCTGTGTGTCCCCTCTCACACATCTGCCAATCAAAAGCTGTGCCCTTCATGCATGTTCGCCGCGTGTCATATGCAGATGCCTTTCGTGTGTGTGTTGAGTGTGTGGGAGAGAGGAAGAGATCAGATAAGCACATGATACAGGAGGAGATTTATGATTTATACTATAGTAGCTTATTGAGGAGGAAATAGGCGTCATAGTCCAGTGGCTGTAATAAACGAGCATCCACTCAGCATCAAAGAGACAGGCCAACACACACACACACACACACACACACACACACACACACACACACACACACACACACACACACACACACAAACCGACACAACACTCCCCTTTTCTGTCTTTCATGCTCACTTTGCTCACAGTGTGGTTCTGCAGCAACACAAGTGGAAGAAGCTCAAAGTGTGGGAGGCAAGGGGGAGAGAGGCAGAGAGAGTTTAAAGTCAGTCCAGCAGGCCTGAAGGGAGGAAGAGGAGCGCGAGGACGGAGTACAGATAGAGGAGTGTGGGAGAGAGGGGGGTGCAGCGCTGGACTCTTGTTTCAGGGAAATTCCTGCACCACACCTTTCTGCTGCCTTCATTCAAACTGATTGATACGTTTTGGGTGACTTACTATAGCTGCAAGGGAGTTGTGCATGTGTGTGCATGAAGTGTAACCTTGGCCCATTAAGTTTGAAGCAGGAGTTTGTTAGAAAGAGTACACAATGAAAACAGTTTATTGCATTGTGTCTGGCTCCATGTGAATCATCAACTGTGTTGTATCTAAACTTGTCAAGAATGTAACAGGAGTTCGCTCATTTGCTTTAAGTGGAGGTATGATGAAAGGTGTCTTCAGCCAAATGTTTTCCAGGAAAGTAGTTTTAAGTTATTGTACTGGCAAGATATGTGCTGTGGTTTCACTTCACTGTAGTCTAGGGAATCTTTAAATTCTTTTTTTAGGCATTTATATTTGGAAATAGTCAATGTGGGACTTTAAGTGTTGTATTCCTGGGTAAGGATATGAGTTGGCGCCTCTCATGTCTTAGAAACAGAGACAGAAGTTATGTATGTATTTACCATCCAGAAAAAACATTTGTAAAGAAAGAGGTTTCCATTTTCTTTCTTTTAAAGAAGTTATCATTTCACCTTGTTTCTTTTTTTTAACTGAAGTTAAAATGTGATGAAAAATAAAGAAACAGTCCAACATTTCATTGGCTCACATCTACCTGTCAAACCAACCACAGTAACTTGAACCCCTGTTATTGTCTCACTGCCTGCCCAGTGTTTAGTTTGAAACTTGAACCTGCTTGTCCCCTATAATGGTGGTGAAGACTTTACCACATACACACACTCACACACACACAGACAATCACACACACACACACACACACACACAGACACACACACACACACACACACAGACAATCACACACACACCCTGCCGTCCTTCTGTCTTTCTCGATCACATGCAGGCTCTTTGTTTTGTTAAATTCACTTGTGGTACCTAAAAGAAAATGGAGCACATCTGCCCCCCCCCCCCCCTCAACACACACACACAACACACACACACACACACACACACACACACACACACACACACACACACACACACACACACACACACACACACCTTCGTTGGCAGGCTGGCAAACATCCATATCTCCCACTAAGCTCATCAGAACCCCTGAAGAGGGAGCTGTTGTTTTACTTGTATCTTCATATTCCCCCACATGAATGAATCCCTATTCGTCTATCTAATCTTAACTCCTGTAGTTTTGTATTTTGCTGTGTTCAAAATGTGTTCATGATTTTATCACTAAAGGTACTAAGTTGTAGCTTCTACATAGTTACAGTAATTGAGAAAAGCCCATGTTTACCTGCTCAGTCCCACCTTTGCTTGCATTCATTTCGTATCTAAGTCAAAAAAATGAATAAATTAAAGGAGAAATAATAGGCTGATTAATCAACAGGGAAAGTTATACATCAATTGCAGCTATAATTGCCTTTTAATATTTGTATTAACGTTTTTAATTGAAAACCTATTTTCCAAATGTCCATAGCACCATGTGTATCTCCATAAAAGTGTGGATGGTGCATTATTGCTGTATTTATTGAAAAAGTTGATATAATTGAATGCTCTGTGAATGCCAGGTGTACATTGTTGATGCTTGAACAAAATATATGATAAATAAAGAAGAAAGGTAATTGGCCTTTTTAGGTTTCAATTTTAAAATGAGAATACATCTACAATAATATTTAGTTTGGCCTTTGAAGATAAACTAATGATCCATTTATGAATAGCCAGCAGCAAGATAAAACGATATGGATCTGTTTCATGTAATGTGCATTAGCAAACAAGCTCTTCGCTTGCTCTCTGGCTTTCTTCTGATGGAGCTAAACAAACACGATCATGTTGCATTTACAAAGCCTCAGGGGTCCGCTATTGGAAGATGTTTTATTGCTAGTTAGTGAAGTAAGAATATCAAAACACACACACGCTGTGTCACATGCAGCGACACACAAACAAGCTAACATATGAAACTCATTTATCAGAATTCACTTACCCATCCATTAGCTGTCCCTATGTCCCCTGTGTCGCGTGTATCATGCCTCTTATCATGCGTCTCTCCAACACACACACACACACACACACACACACACACACACACACACACACACACACACACACACACACACACACACACACACACACACTCTTGGCGTGTGGTAATTAGCTCTAATAAGCACTTGGCCCAAACTAACTTTGATAAGAAGACCACTAATGTGAAATGTGATTTGGGGGAATACCCCTTCCCACTCTATCTTCCTCTCCCTCTCATACATCACATCTTAATTGCTATTCCTCCTAATGTGTTTTTCTAAGATTTACTATTTCATATTTCCAGACAGACAAAGCACCCAGTAATTATTGTCAGTCACTGTTGCCATGGAGATAATATCTAAAGTCACATGACGGCCTCCCAAGGTGACCAGGAAGTGGTTTTTACGGCGACGTTGGGTGGGGGGTTATGTGTGAAAGTGGCAGTTTTGTGTGCAGCTTCGTTTCTTGATTTATGTAGAGGCTGTAATGACATCATATTCAACAGTGGAAAGGGTAATAAATTACACATCAGCTAATGGAGGCGGGGGCTCTTTCTTTGTTCGCTCTCAAAACCATTGGGAAAACACTCCTCTCCCTCCTAAGTTAATACACTTTTAATAGCTCTCCCATTAGTGTTAAAATGTAAAATGTATTCACAAGGAAATTATTGATTAATGCTAACTTTGAGTCTGTTCTTAACTTTAACTGCAGAGTTACAGTGCTCCTCTGAGGCAACACAACTAACTGCTCCATTGAGCTGCAACGTAACTGGGTTACTTCAAATGTCAAGACCACAGATAAACCCATTTGTAATAAATATTGTCTCACAAACAGTCTCCATTTAATTAAAGGCGACTGGCTGTTTGGCCGAGCTTTCAACATGTCAGCTCTGCAAGCTACTCATTAAAAAACAAACAATGAACATTTTCACAATAAGAACAAATCATTTGTGGTGAAAATAACAAGTAAGTATGTATCAACATCTAAAAGGGGTGTCAACTTGTGCCAAGGAGCGGTTAAAGAGAGAGAAAAAAAAAATCCGTCCTTTTGCTTAAGAGACTTTGTTAAAAGGGAGGTTTCTCATAGGAGCATGGCTAAATTCAGTTTGTTTTAGACGAAACCTGTTTCATAAAAAATACGGCAGTACAATTAGTTTTATCTTCATCTCCACAGAAAACGTAATCATGTGTCCTCTTCGAGTCAGAAATGCCTCATTAGTCACTGGTTTGTGTAATAACGCTTGTCAGCTTTGAGTCCTCCAAGCCATCTTAAACACATCTGTGTTATTTTAGTGTCACATGTGGATTTGGGGATTTTCTTTCTCTCCCCTCAGATTTGCTTAACCCCGGTCATCTTGGACGGGGAGCATCTGTGCCTGAAAGCCGTTCTAAAAATAAACATGGAGAGTCACTTCCGGCCTCTCACCACGTTTAACACTGTTGCTGTTGTAAAGCCTCTCCTGTAGCTTGTGGTCGTACTGTTTGCTTTGGTCACATCCTGTAAGGGTGCGAATTGTTGACCAAGTGAAAGTCATTACATGTCTTTCATGCTTTACAGTGGGATGGTTTACCAGAAATTAAACTGAACATGACTCTGAAGCCTTTTGCATGTTTTAGCATGCGGTCATATGTTGTTTTTACTGCATTACAGTACTGATGCAGTGACTGTAGTGATCACAACTGAAGCCCTATTGTGACAAAACCTGTGGTCCTCATCACTGGTTACTTTTCTGGCCACTTTCCTAGTTTTTATATAATTGTATTACTTTTAATTTAGTTACATTGAAAGGGACAATTAACTTCAAAAAGAAAATCCAGATTTTTCCTCTTACCTGTAGTGATATGTATCCATCTAGATTGTTTAAATGTGAGTTGCACCACAAGCCAATATCCATGTTATGCAATTATATAGAGACAAGCTAGACGATATTTACCACTGTTGGCAACTAACACCAAAACAATCTACACTGATAAATAGCCCACATGTAAGAGGAACATTATCTAATGTAGATTTTGTACTGAACTCTAAGGATTGAATTATCATTTGGGCTGGATTTCTTTTTGCTCGCCTGTGCATGAAACTGAGATCAGATAGCAGAGAAAATGCATGAATATGAACAGTGTGCCCTGAACTGTACACAGACACAAGTGCTGACTGTTGCATCATCTCACAGATTTCACATAACTTGTACAATCCTTTATTCAATCACTTCTAAAAGTTCTTTTATTTTGGTTTGGCAGGTATTATGAAAGTCAAAAATAGGTTGTTTATTTCAATATATGTGTTGCCTGTACTGGATTTATACCAATTAAGATGCAGAATAAGTCTGAAAAATAAATGATGGCTGATGTCATGTTTTTCCAAGGCAGCAGGAGATTTCATCATTGTAACATACTGACTTTGATCATGTGGCTTTACACACTATCAAAGTCTTACTTACTCAGGAAACACACACACACACACACACACACAGGGATTGCCTCTCTGAGGAATACATGCGGGAGGATTAAGACACCTACTTCTAGTGCACGTTTGCCTCTTGCCAATTAGAAGAGACAAATATGTGTGCAGTGTGTGTTTAGCCTGTTGTATGGATTGGCTGCTGTGTGTACTGTACAGCCACTGAGCTTGTGTTAATTGCACAGGCTTTAGGGTTTGAAAGTAAGACCCACATCAGTCTAGATTAGTTTCAAAAATATATTTGTATACAGCAGCATTTCAGCTGTTGGCTGTTGATTTGACCAATAGTGTCTGGTCAATTGCGCCAGTCTCCCTCAAAGAAAATCAAATAAGAAAAAAAACGTAAATGCAAGTTAATACACTTTTAATAGCTCTCCCATTAGTGTTAAAATGTAAAATGTATTCACAAGGAAATTATTGATTAATGCTAACTTTGAGTCTGTCCTTAACTTTAACTGCAGAGTTACAGTGCTCCTCTGAGGCAACACAACTAACTGAAAAAAAAACGTAAATGCAATTAGCAGCCGAGACAGTCATCGCACCAAAATGCAAAGCAGAGTGGCCTGGCTTTGTCTGAAAACATCTGGAGGGAAAAGAAGACACACACCGTGTTCTTTAGCTACATCATTTATATTGGGCATGCACAATAAAATAGGTTATGGTTATTATGTATTAGTGCGATAAGGAAAAATAGCTGCTATTTATCCGCCAGTAGTACAAAGTTGCTTCAATTGACTCTGAGGTTGGTGGCAGAAGATGCTCAGTAATATCTAACTCTTTTTCTCCTGTGTTCACAGACGGTCGGAGGAGGAGGAGGTGGACATGGACAAGGTGACCGCTGCCATGGTGTTGACGAGTCTCTCCACCAGCCCGCTGGTCAGGAGTCCGCCTTTCAAAGTCAACGGTGAGTTTCTCAGCTGTTAACTCGCCCAATAAGTGGGAGACATCTTTTTGAGTTTTGACGAATACAATATGATTTAAACTTCACAGCTTCAAATACATCTTTGGCTTTGATGTGTCATTTCTTTCGTACCAGACCTTTATGACCCCATGAAAAAAGTAGCGCAGCCAAATTCTTTTATTAGCATGTTTTGCCGTACGCTGACTTCTCATTCCCCCACAGCTGTTATCATGTGAATGCATGTAGAGTAGACGCTTAGATTGATAAATGACTGCCACCTGCTGTGCCATAGGATTCTCTCATCAATGAGTTGTGGAAATGTACAAAAAAAGCACAAAGAATCTGGATCTCTGCCACCCTACACGGTGGCGGGAATCCAAAGTGCCCCTTAACTGCAATCACATGCAACCGCTCAGTTAGTCTGTGTAACCACTGAACATTCAACCATGCAGCCAACCCTCCAACCACCATGCACATGTTATCACAGTCACAGTCACACACACACACACACGCACACGCACACGCGCACACACACACACACACACACACACACACACACACACACACACACACACACACACACACACACACACCACACACACACACACACACACACACAGGCAGTCAGATGTTAAATGTACATCACATACATCATGCACAAAGTGGATTTTAAATACCAACTGTACTCTTTTATCTTAATGTAGTCATACACATGTCACACCAATGTATACAAGCTAGATATCATACAATGTGCATTTACATCGGTACACACAGTTAGTTCTCATGTATCGTGTACCATGCCTAGCATCATGGTTCACCCATAATCCAACATACAGTGTGATTGTTCAGTTGCCTTCTAACTCTCATTGAAAGATGTTTTCTAATATAAAAATAACAAAAGAAAAAAGAGCAGATCAGAGAAGCATTCTTATCTTCACCAAGCCTATCAAACTATATACTCTTATTCTCTTTGACTAACATCCATCTAAACAAACACCTAACTTTCTCACACACACTAAAGTACACACTTTAAAGTTTCCCCCAGCCTCAACCTTTACAAAGTGAAATGTATTTTGTTGCTGATATTCAAAAGAAAAATGTCTTTGATCTGGAAAAACAAGACCTTGGAAGTGTCTCGGCGGAACCAAGTAACTTTTCTTTTTTTCTAGTGTCGCACACAGCAGGAGTTCTGGTAGGCTCTTTGTGTGAAGTGCAAATAAAGCTGTCTGAACTTAATTGAATGACTTGATCACTGACAGTCTATCACACAGGTTCTGTGAATGTATCATCTACAAATATGAATAAAGCAGTTAGATTTGCTGTTTGATTTCCTCTCAGGATTTACATTACTTCCTGTCCCCCCCCCCCTGTCCCCCCCCCCCCCCCTCTGTTTAGAAGGTCTGAGTGGTTCGTGGAAAGACAACGGCTCCGCTGGCCCCTTCACCCCCTCCAGTAACAGCTCCTCTGGGGGCTACTGGAGCTGGTCTGCCCCCAGTGACCAGTCCAACCCCTCCACACCCTCACCCCCGCTCTCCGCAGACAGCTTCAAGCCTTTCCGTGTGCCCAGCCTGGGGGGTGTGGGGAACGGCCCCGCGGGGCCTGAAGACCCCAGCCTGGACGATCAGGACGGCAGCAGCCTGCTCTTCGATGAGCCCATCCCTCGCAAGCGCAAGGTGAATACTGCAGACAACATCTAAGTTAAAAGGCTGGGAAGAAAAGGCCAGTTCTCTTTCTTAGCGCTAAAAACTAATCTCCATCGACAAATAGATAAAGGCATTTTTACTATTAAAAAACAAATAGGCAAACACAAGAAGAAATGTGTTTATTGCTCATATTTAAGAACATTTGAAACATCAGACAGTAAGAAAACAGTTTCATCTCTTCTTTTGTTTGACAAACATTAAATTGGTCATGATGGCCATCGTCTGGTATAAAGCGGAACAGCTTTCTCCACCAAAACTCAGCTGGTTAAAACGTTGTTTTGTCGCCTATTCACAGCCAAAATCTGGATTTAGTTCTGCTTATTGACATGTTTTTTTGTTTCTGTTACAAAATAAGAATTGAATCAGTTTGAATGCCACGTATTAACCAGCACTGAAGCAGTGAGACGTCAAACAAATCACTGTTATAAGCTTAGTTTAGTCTTTTCTGAAACACTCCACACGAAACATAGTTGTACAATTAGTCAACAGACACAGATTGATCAACTATGTTTACGTATCAAATGATCACAGTGAGTTCAATCCAACCGAAAGTTCTTCATAACTTCATAACAGCCCCATCCTATGTTAAGCAGATAAGCTCTGTCCCTCTGTACTCACCAAAACCAGTGTTTCTTTATTATTTAGTCTGGGGATTGAAAGATTCAGTGTGAGTAATAGTTTATTGTGGAAGAAAGGCCAAAGCAGAGAGAAAGATGCATTTTAAGATAAAGCCATCTTGTTATGGACAAGGTCTAAGCAGCTTTTCAAAGAGTTATTTTGAAAAGCCATTTCCTCTCAGGCCCGAAAGCTCCAATTAAATTGCCCAGTCAATTCCTGAGCCCTCGTAGTTTCTAGGAAATAAGAAATTGCTCTGTGATCATGACCTTATGCGCCTTAGAAGGATTATAAAAAGTCGCAAGAGTACTGCAAGAATTTCCTTTTCTTTCAGAGCGGAGTCACATATTAAGGGGTTTAGAAGAGAAAGGCAGCAGCTCTCCTGATAGCAGGCAGATCTCTAAATAAGAAGATGTCAGATGTACACTAGCTGCTTGATTCCCTCCTTCCACACACTGATAATAACCTCTGAGGTTAGACTCTCTGACTGATTGGCAGAGATGAAAATGGGACAGGAAAGGACGCTCAGCCTTTCTGCTCCAGCGGTGGTTTCGTCCTTGTTGCCCCTAAACACAACACACACACACACATTGTTTTTTTTCTCACTCATCATTTTGCCTCGTCTCATTTCTACACACCACTGACAGCTCAGTGTCACTCATTATTTTTTCAGATGTATATTGCTTTGCTCTCCCTCTTTATCTCTCTCTCTGCTTCTCAGCACTCCTACTTGCCGGTTGGTCGTTTTCTGTCAGTATCATCCATCTATCTATCCCTCCTTTCCTTCTCACTCCTCCTTCCTTCCCCCACTTCCTCTCCTGCTCTCGCCCATGTTTCGACCGCCCTCTCTCCTCGTACTGTCAGTGTGTGTGAGTGTGTGTCCTCTCTGGACATTTGCCCTTCATAATGACTTCTTAGCCTTCACGTGCAGCCGCTCCATAACGGCAGTAATGATTTTAATACCCGCCACAGCAAACACAAAGATCCTGCTGTCCTCACGTCTTGACTAAAAATCGATATAGACCCTGGGGTGAGCTCAACATCGTACTGTAGTAATTGGGGACTTATCACAAAGACGACCAACGAGAGAGAGAGAGAGAGAGAGAGAGAGAGAGAGAGAGAGAGAGAGAGAGAGACATTTCAAAGTGGAAAGGAGAGCAAATCAGAGCCAAAGAAAGGTTATGGATAAAGAATTAAAGGGGACTAATAGGAATAACTGAACTGAGAATGAGACAAAAAAAGATTTCTTAATAATTGGATAACGATGTCGATGACTTACATAAACACACGCACACACACACACACACACACACATGCTCTTTGTGCAATGCCAAGGTTTCACATTAAATGATCAACACACTCCTCTGGTGCTCTCTCTTCTCTCTTGGCAAGGCAACACATTTGGATGTCACTATTTAATTAACTATGAAATGCTTCTTTTAAAGGGAATAACTCACACTCACCACCACACAATAACAGACTTTGTTACCCGGAGACAAAACAATGCACATGGGGGGGGGGGGGGAGGAGGGGGAGACAGAGAATTGTTGATATGCGTGTGTTTCTGAAAAGAGGAGGAAAATTTAAGAAAGAAAAAAAACATATTGTCCAAATGAAATCAGCCTCCTTAACAATAGTTTGATGGACAGGCCTATGAGACCATTTATAATGGCTCAGAGCGGGGAGGCAGGAGGGAGAAGCACATGGGGCTTATCACTCCATTCAAAACAATATACAGTCTCTTAGGACGCCTGCGCTGTAATTACAGTACACAGAGAAAATGATACGGTAGCCCGCCAGCTCACAACCAGAGAGAAATCTACTGTCTTTCTTCCTTACTCAGCTCCTAGAAAAATGTGTTTTCAGACTAGCTCCACACAAAGAAAAAATACATCTATAACCAAGATGAAGGAGAACAGTTTTATTTGTATTTATTTGTGTTAGTATCAAGTCAAAATGTACTGCTTTTACTAAAGTGAAGTTTGACAGCATAACAAAAAAAGAATCCACTTTTTTTAATAATAGAACAATCAGTTTAAGCTTGGATAAAATGCAATTGAGCTGATATGTGTCACTTAAAGCTTTTTGATGGAGCTACAGTCATACATTTCATTAACTGTACATTAGCGTATGACAGGATAACACCGACTATGATAGCCATAGTTTTCATCATATGTCACGTGTCACAGATGCTGCCATTTTAAAGATCTTATATAATAATTAACTGACTGCTTATAACCTCCAGTAGGTGAGACAAATGTATTTTCAGCAATGCTGTTATGCAGTTACTTGAGAAGCTTTTTTCCTATATGCCTGATAATGAGGAGGAAATATAATTATAATGATGTACTTTAGGGTGGTTGACCAACCCTGGAGGGAAATACCACCTCTATCACACCTCCTGTAGTGTATACATAGATTTAATTAAATGATTGAGTGAGTATATGCATATATCAGGAGAAAATATCCTCAAGTCAAGGAGTCAATCTGCACATGTTTGACTCCTTGAGATGATAGGAATGTTGTTATAAAGTCAATAGTATAGCCACATACAAACCCAGATGTTATACTGTGTAAGTTAGCAACTGTTGCTCTACGCACCACATATTTCTGTCAACACGTACCCCTTTATGAGCTGCTGTGTTTTTCACTGTAACTGTACTGTTTCCTGTTTCAGAACTCAATGAAGGTGATGTTCAAGTGCCTGTGGAAGAACTGTGGCAAAGTGCTGAGTACCGCCGCGGGCATCCAGAGACACATCCGCACCATCCACCTGGGGTGAGACACACACACACACACACACACACACACACACACACACACACACACACACACACACACACACACACACACACACACACACCACACACACACACACACACACACACACACACACACACACACACACACACACACACACACACACACACACACACACACACACACACACACACACACACACACACACACACACACACACACACATTGCCTCCCTAAACTACACTCCACTACCCAAGCCAGCTTCATTGTCAAAACAGCAGATTAATGGCTGATGGATTATCACCACGGTAACACTTTGAGCTCTGGGAGTGAGGGTGGAGGCGGAGAACAATGATATCGGAGGAATCACACATTTACACTGACATTCAATTAAACTGAGGATCTACACTCATTAACTGCAGATGATTGTGTTTTTGGAAAACTGACATTAATGTTGAAGAGAGCTCAGCGGTTGTGTGATGCTTTGACAAGTTGTGTTGGACATGAGCAGTTATTAGCATTCAAAGGATATTCTGCTTTAATTTAACTTTGGAAAGCTGCAACCATTGCCAGTGAAACGTCGTTGTTTTCTCTCTGTATAGCACCTTGAGTCTGCCTCTTTGTATTAAACGTCCTTTACAAATAAAACTGTCTTGTTTTATCAATATGTTTCATTGCCCCTCTCCACCCCCCACCCTCCCTCTCTCTGTCTGCAGGCGTAACTGTGACTCGGACTGCAGTGACGGAGAAGAGGACTTCTACTACTCGGAGATCAAGCTCAACACGGACTCGGTGGCGGACGGGCTGAGCAGCCTGTCCCCCGTGTCCCCGTCCATCCTCTCCCCTGTTCCTCCTCCCCCCTCTCCTCTCCCGTCATTCAACCAGCTGTCGGACTCCCACAGACCTCCGCAGTCCTCTGACGCCAAGGAGCCTCACCCCGGAGGAACCACCCCCCTCAGCCGCTCTGCGCCCAGTGCTCTCTACCTCATCCACACGGACCACGCCTACCAGGTGAGTGGAGAGCAGAGGGAGTATCACACCAAGAGATGTGACAATGACAATATAGAATTTTAACATGGATCTGGGTTAAAACGCTCACAATTAGTTGATCGTGAAAGGGCACAACAAGATCAGGGTTGGGAGCAGAGCAGGTAGGACCCAAGTGCAGGACACAAAGTATCTTGGCAAAAGTAAATATTTTTTTTATAAATCAATCCTGAAGAAGAGTGCAGGGTAAGGGAAGCCAAACGTAACTAATCTCTTCAATAGACAAAAACAGAACAAAACTCTCCAAAAATGACATACAACAAACAAGGATCCGACAAACACTGACAGACAAACAGAACTTAAATACATGCAGAAATAATCACAAGGACACAGCTGGGCAGGAGCATCGCCAGGGGAACAGAATCAGGTAATCAAACAGGGGGAGGGAGAACACAGAGACAGTAGAAACAGACCTAACACAGGGGGGGAAGACTTTTCAAAATAAAACAGACAGATCATGACATTGAGAATGAGGAAGGCTTCTGATAGGCCATATAAAATGCTGCTAATAGATCGTTTTAGGTAGAAAATCTCACCATTTCCTCCTTTGTCCTCCCCCCTCAGGCCACAGCTCCAGTGTCCATCCCGTCCAGCAACAGTAACTCCAGCGGGTCGGCCTGCACCAGCTTCACCCCCACCAACAGCTCCAACTTCAGCATCTCCTGGCAGTCACCGCCCGTCACTTTCACCGGCTCCACGGTGAGTAACTTAAACATTTATTCTCAGCCACATGCACAGTTACATTTGGACTCTTATAATACATCATTTTTTTCTGCCCCCTCCAGGTGTCCCCCAGTAAGAGCCAGGGCTTCGGTGAACAGCGCTCCCAAACCATCGCCGTCCTCTCGTCCCCGCCCAGAGCCACCACCGCTCTCAGGTACCCGATCCTCTTACCTGACATTTCCTTTTTTAGCTTTAAAGCCAAACAATCCGAAAGCTCATAATAAATATGACCATAGACAACGCATACCTAAGCTAATTCTCTATTTCAACCTTACTGAGTGAAAATAATCTAACATATTTACTCTCAGCTCAATGACTCTTAATTAAAAAGAAGTCTTGATGAATCAGCTCGGTTCAGCCTCTGATCCAAATCCACTCTAGATTGTATGATTTATGTGTTGTTTCCTTTTTAACACATCACAACCTTGTTGTTTGTTGACGGGCGTTTAGCTGCAATTAGAAAAGGCAAAACATAGGAGAATAGTTTGACATTTTGAGAAATGCAACTATTATATGCTTTCTTGAGTCACATAAGAAGTGTGATGACAACTCTCATGCAGCAAGCAACTGGTTAGCTTAGCTTAGCATAAAGACTTGAAACAGATGGACACAGTTAGCCTGGCTCTGTACAAAGGGAGTGATCATCTCATGTTGCTCTTAACGAAAAAGCACAAAAGAGTGTATTTTAGTATTCTAACAATTTGATTTCAATGTTTTAAAAAGGAATGTTTTTTTTACCACTGGTCTTTTGAATGATAGTGCACTTGATCATTTAAACAGATGATGATTTATAATGTATCCACTTCTCCCTCTCAGTCGGAAGGTGCGCGGTGAGGGGAAGAAGTGCCGTAAGGTGTACGGGATGGAGAACCGCGACATGTGGTGCACCGCCTGCCGCTGGAAGAAAGCCTGCCAGAGATTCACCGACTGAACGTTCCTCACCAACAGCAAAGCGCCACGCCAACGTGCACGGCTGCCTTTGGCCAGAGAAAAGGGGGAGGGGCATCGTTTTGCATGCATTTGGTTTTCTTCAGCTCAAAATCGCAACTGTCCGTCAAACTCTGGCTCTGCCCCTGTGCCCCACCCCGCCCCCCCCCTCCCCCCTAAGCTCAACTGAACTCCAGCTGGGGAAGGGACCAAAGCGGAGTCACCTTTCACATTTCCGTCCTCGCCATTCCCACCATTCCCAGTTTTGGGAAACCCCAATGCAGCTAAACAGTTTAAAGAAAATATAAATCTAACGATGTTTCCTGTTTTTTATGTTGGGTTCAGTGTTGCATCTTTCTATGTTTTGTAAAGCTCTGGTTTTTAAATGGAAAGTCAAAGAAGGAGTGTGTTTTAGTAAAAGAAAAGAATCTTCACTTTTTTATCCAAAAGAAGATTGGGCCTCTTTGCTGCCATTTTTGAAGAACGTGAAAGCATGGCGGTAAAGCTCGCAGTTTTTGTTCTCCCTTAGACTTGTTCGTGTCTTCTTTTATTTCTGGACCTTTTGAGGGGATCTTTTATCACCGACATCCCAGCCTCTCTACCGGCTCCTCACCTGCTCTTCGCTCCTGACAGCCGCTGGGAATGTACGACCGAGCCGAGAGGGCCGGCTGACATGTGGAGAGGAAGAGAGGAAGAGAGACACACACATGGTGAATGAGCAATGCAAAAAAAGATAGGATTGACAGTCAGGGAAAGCAGATGGACCATGCGTTCACACACACACAAACAAACACAGGTATTCACACTCAATCAGTTTTCTATGTCACTTTTGATCCAGTTGATTCATTTCCTTTGCTTTATCAGGGATGTGATTCTAAAGAAAGCAACAACCAGCAGCTGACACATGGAGTTATACAGAACAGCACAGTCTCAATAGCTTCTCTCTTTCACTTGGCAACCAAAAACTCCTGTATCTTATTCTCTGTTTCTTTGTTTTTGTTGAGGTGTTCACCATGTTTATTGTTGTTGATGTCTTTTTTTGGGCAAAACCAAGACTGTTTACCTACCACCTGCAGAAAGTGTGTTAAAAAAAGCTTCCTGACAGCACTGGAAGCATGGAGTCAGCGTGCGAGGCCACAAACAGATAAACACCTTTGACCACACACAGAGAGACAGACTGCCCTCCTCCTCAGCCAACCTTTACACCTTCCTAAAGGAAACAACATATCTTTGTGTTTACGGACGCCGCAGAGGCGCATCTTGATCATCTGTTAACCAAAGGGGGAGGGCTGAAAACCAAAAGTGAGGCACTTGCACTGTATGTGTGACACGGGGCACTTGGTGCTATTGAGGTGAAAATGTTACTATCTTCCACGAGCCCTTTTCATTTACAACTTCTAAAAGAAAATAAGAGCAACTAAAAGCAAACATTTGATCACACAGAATATGGTTACCCCCATTATTTGCTCTAAGAGTTTTGGAGAAATTATTTATAAGGTCACTCCTTGTTGTTCAATGTGCACTGCACACTTTATTCACTTGGCAACATGCAAGCAAAGCTTTGACTCCAGCTGTTAGGAGAGTCCGCCACGTAATATTGTTACTGAGAAGTCGAGAGTGGGAAAGGTAAAAATGTCTGATTTGTCTTTTGAATGTGTTCATTTGAGTTTCCGCCTCCTTGTTGGCTCAGGCAGGAAATAAATTGTCAAAGCCCAAAAAGGTTTACAGATGTTCACTCTGTAGTGATAATGGACCAACTCTTTTTCACCCGGGGCCGCGCTCTACTTTATTACAGTGTACTGAAATAGATTGAAATGTTGTTTCTACGAACAGACACATATACTATATATGTGATACTGATTCTGCATTTACTCTCTTCATTATTGAATATTTTCTCAAATGCATGCTCAAATCTTTATTGGCAGTTCTGTCACACACAGATTCTTTTTTCCCCCAGAATGATTGGAAACCAACACCAGCTATAAACTCGCTCGCTCGCCCATTTCACAGTGCAGTCTTTTCCCACCTGATGGTAAAATGGTAGCTCTGTTATGTTTGCTCAGCCGTTTCTATTTGGTCTCTATTTGTTTTTGTGTGTTCATGTATACATGTCATTCTTGTATTTTCTCTAAGCTCCATGTGTATGACCCGTTACCTCGGTCATTACATTTGCCACCTTATGAACAAGACAGGTTCAAGTATGACAATGTGAGGAAATGTGCCGGTCAACCTGTCTGGCTACTATTGTTTTGAATTTAGGGATAGCCTTAAGTCACTCTTGAAAAAAATCATTGTGCTTCTTCTATGTTATTATTACATTGATGTTTCAGTTAGACATATTTAGATTATCTCCAAACTGCTTTGCCATTGTATTTTGTGAACGTATTATCGTTTAAGAAAAGACAAATCTATATATAAAAGAAAAAACATGTTGACATTTTCAAAAGCAAAACAAGACATTGGTTTCGCTGTTTGTTTTATATTTTTTCCATATATATATATAAATGATTACATATACTGTTTATGAATTTTGTTTTCATGTTTTTTTTTATCGTTAGGGGGAAGCCCAGGCAGGGTGACCCACCTGCAGCCTGTAGCCCCCCCCCCCCTGCTGCCGCTGCTGCTAAGCGGTCGAAATCCACAGTTGATTAAAATCTTATTTCCAATTCACCTCTCTGGCTGCCATGCAGGCCCGCTTGCAATTAGTTTGATTGACATCTCGGGTGTGTTTGCACTCATGTGTGCAGTGACACACTCCTGTGTATGGATGTGAAGGAGCCCCAGGCAAAGTAGCTGCCACTGGAGCACTGTGCCCTGTCCCCCCCCCCCCCCCCCCCCCCCCCCCCCCCCCCCCCCCCCACCCCCCCCCCACCCTCCAGCGTTACTCTCGCTCCTCCCAAGGAGCTCCACACACCTTTGTCAAACGGCCCGTGGCGTTTCTGTCAGCTGACAAACCAACGCTTTTGAGTTTAAAGATGTTTTTTGTTGGTGAGGCCGCCATTGGCTGGATGTGGCTGATGTCGGTTTTTTTGTTTTAACTCCATGCACTTCCCACTGCTCTTTCTCCATCACGGTGGTGCTTCATGTTTGTGTTAGGACCGTCTCCTCCATTGAACTGTGGAAAAATCTGGCAGCCAATCAGATTCTGTCCAGGAACAAGTCCCGACAGCAGTTATCCAGAGGTTCAGGCTGGATATTTGTAATGGCCGCATCTCTAGGCAGCTCACTTTAAAATATGCTGTCACCATCTCATGGCTTGTAGTAAGAGTTGGACAATATAAGCTAATCTCACACCCTTGTTTGGGGTCAATCCAAACCCTCCAAAAGAGAGTTACTGCCATATTTCTCAAACCTTACCATCTCTGTTGAAACTATGGGATTTGTTTTTGGACTGTCCATTGTTGTACTGAGAACATCTTTGGGTCCATTCATCACCAATGGCTCAAAGATGGCCGCCGCATTGAGGGTTCGTTCACAGATTCTCAGCCCAGGTCTGTCTTTGCATACCTTTTGCATTTTGGTGCTGTGGACACGGACGTGGAGAAATGGAGGTGCTATATCCCATTCTGTTTCTCCCATGTTGTCCTCTGGTCATACTAACTCCATTTGTTGTACACAATGTTATACTGTAGAACATGAAAATAAAAACACCATGCCTCAAGCCTACAAAGTGTCCAGACACCATTTAGTGGGAGGGTCGCCCCCAACCCTCTGTTTTTTCTCACCTGCGTCTTCATCAGTGTTCATGCTTTTATTTTGGTGACCAGTGCTCATTGCTCTTTCCCTATTTGTTGACCTCAGTCATGTAGGTAAGAGCAAAGAACATGAAAATGGTAATTTATTTTATTATATTGCTTCAAAAATTGCTCTTCCCCAAACGACAAACATCAGCCTTAGGTCCATTTAGCTTTCGCCCATATCATACAGTCTTCATTCATGGCATCATTTGTCAAGGAATTGTTAAAATTGTGCATGTTTCTTTGATTTGATAAGAACTAAGCATACGCTCTAGTGATGAAAAGCATCTGACACTGTCGAAAGCTTCAGAAGGAGTGAGTTAATAGGCCCAAAGTTGAAATGGTTTCATCAGCTAATATACAAACTGAACTTCCCACAAACATTAAACATGGCAATATAGCTTTTAAGAGCAACACAAACTCGTAAAAACTGCTCATAAAAGCAGGAAATGGTCATTTGAACTGACATCACTGTCCATTTGCACCAGACAGATGAACATGTTGTGAAATGTTTTAGATATTGGATAATTGACTTCCTTTTGGGCAAAACGAAGAAGGATAATGACTCTTATATTTTACCCTAATGATGCCAAACAGGCCATATGGCGTCATGCTTCTGATCTGATCATCTAACTTATTCACATTAGAGTAGAAGTGAGCTTGCAACCTGGGAGAGAGCATCTAAACACAGCATTACATAAACATGTGTTCGCACAGCAGAATTAAAACTGTGGCATCAAAGAGCCACAATAGGCGGTCTTGTTGCTCTAGTGCGAGTGATATGAATACTTATGAGCACTTCTTTTGTGTCTCCCTTCATATTGAGCCGCTGCTCTGGCTTTTGTTCTCTGCTGTGTTTACCCCCTCCTCTGCCGCCTAATAAAGGGCTGAGCGTTCTGCCATGATTTATAGACTGAATAAAACAAGATAGCATTATTCTGCTTACGGACGACATAAAAATCAACTCTTGTGAGTTATGAGGGACCCTCAATGTTTATGTCCCGATACACACACACACACACGATATGTCCATGCATGTTATTGTCCAGCGTAGCTTCTGAGCAGTGATGGCTTTAACTGCAGTTCATATGTTGACAGTTTTATAAGCATTCATGATGTATGCAGCTGATCCTTACTGAGATCAATATTTCATACATGACGAGACTTGTTTTTGACAGGAGGCTGACACTTATTACACCTTATATCATCCAAGTATAGCTCAATATAATCTACAATATATACAGATGAAGCTGCAGCACAGTATATCCAAGCTATAGTATCAGTATATTGATGTGACATCCCTGAATTGAATACTAAAAAAATCTTCTCATTTCCATTTGTATTTGCTAGTTGAAATTAGAGTGAAGGGTTTCCCTTCAGTCAGGTGGCCCCCTCAGCTCTGCGGTTGCAGATTAGCCATGCACTTGTAGCGGCCGATAAAACATGTCTGCAGATGCCCACAGAGTTGTTATCTGTTGCCCTGCAGCGCCTGCACACAGACCCTCCTGTGTTCTGCAGAAAAACACCACCCAACAGTATCTGCAGCAGCTGGCAGTCAGACGCTATGTGAGAATGACTGGATTAGTATTCAATTGTACTTTGTTATTAAAGAAATGAGTGGAGTTCACCTGAGCAGTCAAAGCGTTGCCTTGCATGACCCTGAGTATGGATTTAGTAGCAGTGTGAAGTCAAACATCCCATTAACTGTTAGTTTCTATGGCAACCATGCGGGTAGGCCGGTGGTGCTGTCAATAAAAAGAGGAGGGACCCTCCATCTTTCATTCAGGATTGTGAATGAGGAGGAGGGTTGAACAGTGGATGCTTCTGTAAACACCGTTTCTTTGGGGGCTTCCCCTCAAACATGAATAAGAAGTCCTTGGGTTGTGTTTCCAGGAGCTGCTTTGACCCCATTAGGGTCATCTCTGGAGGAATATAGGAGTCCTGAATGTGCCTTGATGAGCGTAGAGTTTCTAGAGTGGACCTCTCCAGGTGTTTAGAAACTGTGTGGAGGTGTGATTTTAAAGTGTCTCTAGGGCCACAGCGACGATGATGGATGTTTCTGGTGCTGGCTGGTCTGCTTTCTATACCTATAATTCAAAGATTTGTGATACAAAGAAATGTCCTGTGAGTTGCGTTCAGGGGCCCCTTTGGCCTCGGATCTAGAAAGTTGTTGCAAATATGACTTTTCTACTATTTGCTGTTACTTGTATTTTTGGATCCAAATGTATGATGTTTTTTTTCACTTGTTACTACTTCTCTTTGTTTTCCCTAACAACACTTCCTCTCTCCCTTACTTACAAGGGCTTGTAGGTTAGTGTATGTCGATGTGAACAATTGCTGTTGTAGTAGAAATGTTTAGGAAATCAAGGACGCCTCACTTAGCAAACAGCCTGTGAAACAGTCAGTGAGATGATCCGTTTTTAAGGATTTCCAAAGTAACCTGCTTTCTCAGCCTGAATTCGTATTATTCAGAATATCAACATTTAAGAATATTTTACAGCTCTTTCAGTTTGAACAGAATACTCTTTAAACTGCATCATCTCATTGGCTGTTTTGTACTTATTACAATCATGTAGACCTTAATAACTCGATGACTGTCGCACTGGATTTTTACTCTCTTTTTTCAAACAGGATATATACTACATACTCTGGTCTAACTGTATTTGTAATACTGCATGTGCATGCAAATACATGTCTTTATATAAATGGGCTCTATTTGTGCTTCGGCGTACATGATGGGTTGGGAGCAGCCGGGCTTGCCTCAATGTTCTTTAATTTAATTTCATCAGCAAACTAGATTTTGCTTTTACAAACTTACGATACAGAGAGAAACATCTCGTGTTTTCTCATTTGTTCAAAAGAGTCAGAAGTACCTGTGATTCCCTGCTGGCATGGGTCAATTTGTTACAGTCACAGTGAAGCTCTCTCCATCCTCGTGTGTGTGTATTAACAGTTAGCCGGTCCCGGGAGAGTAGAGGCGGATGCTTCTGGAAGACGGATCACTAGAGGAGGCTGCGCACTAAAGCCTCGCTTTGAGAGAGGGGAACAGATCCAGCTGGAGTTATGAAGAGGTCTGAAGTGTGAGGTCTCAGTTGTTCTTCCTCCAGCTGCATCCCAAACCCTCTGCTGAAAACACACCGGGAGCTTTAAAAAGATGATATTTTCCATCTGTGTCTAATCGGATGAGGCCAAAACCATGTGGTACTTATACAATAAGAAGTGTATTTCTTAAACCACATGTATAATATGTTAACCTTGTTGTGGCCTATCCCCGCTTGGAGGTAACCACAGGCTTGTTCAAGACTTGAGGCTGCTCTCCACCCTGATGTGGCCGGCACAGTATGTTGCGTTTTATATCCTCTTGAAGCCTCTAAATGTAAATGTTTTATAAGTGTTTCCAGACTGTACACTTAAATTGTAGATGCAACACATTCTCCAGATCTGTTCATGGACCGCACATTTGGTGACACAGTTGGTTGTAAAATGTTGACACTACATTATCAGACATTAACAGGTTGTTTTCTTTGGGGGGTAGCCCACTATTTCTTTGCTGAGGTGAAGCTCAGGATGTCCTTTCATAGGCAGTGTCAGCTTTTGGTGCATCAAAAGTATTGAGGAAATGTCAAAGGAATATTTCACCATCGAGATATATAAGCACATTTTTAGCATGCAACTTGCTGAGAGATAAATAAGAAGATTGATACCACTTTGCCAAATAGAAAACCACAGCCATCAGCTGTTTAGCTTAGCATAAAGACTAGCGAAAATAGGGAAACTCTCCATACAAAACCTTAAATGCATGTTATTCACACAAAATATCTTGTTTGGGTAATCAGTGCAAAAAAACAATTGTAAAAACTACAATTTGCTTTTATGTGCAGGGTTTTTTGCGGAACAATTTCTTAGCTCGGGGATGTTGGCGGCGCCTCAATCAAGTTAATGTTCTGAGTCAAACAATAATCAAACCTATCATTGTGTTAAACTCTCAGCAAGATAACAAATAAGCATGTTTCCCAAAATGTCAATTATTCCTATAAAAGTTAGCCTTTTTATGTGGGGTCCGGGTCAGTGCAAGACAAGAAGAGAAAGTATTAAAAACTGTTTGCAGATGTGCGGGCTGACTCTTTCATACAAAACAAAAGCAATATATTCTGGTCTGATCTCACTGAATGCGTCTCCTCCAATTAGTATCAATTACCTCAAACATCTCATCCTAAAAAAACAAGTTCGGAGAAAATTGCATTTTGCTGAAGGCTGCAAAATTATTAATGACACAAGAGTGCTCTGATACTTCAAACACTGTCAACTCTGATATGAATTACTTGTCTCCCAAAGCCTCTCCTCACCACTCTGCTTGTTTTATATTTATGTGGAGAAAATGACTACGGGATGAGCTAGAAGAGTGTATTTCCTCTGGGTCATCAAGAGTAACAGTATGTATTCATGGCTGCAGGATGAATGAGACAACATTTATCATTCAGCGCTAAAAAAGCTTGAAGATGCCGGATGTTTTTCTAAATTAGCACGGCTCTTTCCTTTTCTAATCCACCTTCCAACTGCAACATTAATGTCACCCTGCATCATTTATCAAGTGGAATTTATAAAGCAAGCATTTCGATATGCAACTAAATATCTCAGCTGCAAACATTGTCGCCTATGTTTTATTTTTCATAAATACCTTTTGGGAAGAACTTCTGTTACTGCACTCATGCATAAGCTAACCAAGGTGCGCACACACACACACACACACACACACACACACACACACACACACACACACACACACACACACACATACACAGATACACAATATGAGGGAAAGAGGTGTGAAAGCCAACTATGTTAGATCATGTCATCGGGCAATATGTGCTCCTGTTGCTCAACATATGTCCCCGTAGCTTTAGGTCTAATCCTGTGATGATGTGAAGAACTCACTGCTGAGAGGCTGCTGGGTCAAACTCATGGCATCAAATGTGTGTGTGTGTGTACAGCAAGAGATGATGAAGTGTGTGTTTCACATGACCGCCCAAGGAATATCCCATCTGCTCAATGTAGCACTAACACCTCCACTGTTTGTCCGTTTGTTTGTGTGTGTGTAAGAATAGAAGATTACGGAGCATGTGTGTGTTCACCTCTACTCTGAGATCAAGCCATTCCTGCGGCCATAAATGCACGTTTCAATGTGCAAGCTGTCATACCTCATGCATTATCAACTAGTACATTGACATAATAAAACCTCCCCATGCTGCTTTTTTCAGACCAGTCCAAGTGTGTGTGCTTCATTATCATAAACGCTTGCGTCTGCAGAGCTTTGCCCTCCATCAGATGACCAAAATGAAATGTGAGGAGTTTATGATGCGAAACATGGATTCACATTGCATCTGGTTGAAGTTCACTGACATTTCACATGATGCAATGATTGTAGAGATGTGTATGGCATTAATGACTTTGTCTGTCTGCTCTGCTGAGGCATTCGAGCAGCAGGTTGAGGTGCAGAAGAGCCAGAGTGTCCGTCTGTGTCCAAGACATTGAATAATTGATGAGGGCGATGAAAAACAGCAAATGTGCGAAGGCTCCATCTGTGACCTCAGACCTCAGTTGATAAGAATCGCTGCTGTCCATGAAATTAATAGCTTCCCTTTGCTTTGAGGGCGCAGGAGGTTCAAAGAAATGTGGCGGGCACGGAGAAAGAAAGAGGCCCATATGGACCAGATTTAATCAAGTGTTTTTGATCTGGAAACACAAGATAAAGAGAGTTATGTATACAGGAAGCGTGTTTAATAGTGTTTCATTTTGGAAATATGGCATTCTTGCCGAGAGTTCCATCAAAAAGATTGATTCCGCTCTCGTATGCTATAGCTATATGAGCTAAGCCTAGCATGGAGAATGGAAACTGGGGAAAACAGCTAGCCTGGCTCTGTCAGAAGGTAACAAAAAATGGCTTGCCAGCACTTCTAAAACGTTATTTTAAGTCTATTTGTATTGATGTGTTAGTTGTTAAGATTTATTCCACTCTCATGTTTAAATCTTAAAATATGACGCTACATTCTGGTTAGCATAAAGATTTAAAATGGTGTCAGCTAGTCTGGCTCTGTCTGTACAACTGGTCTGTAACCAAATCTACCTTTCACCTCATTTAAGCTGAACTGTGTTTCTTGTCTATTTTTCTGAATATGACCGTGATGCTATCACTAGTAGCATGATTAGCTTAACCAAGCACAAACACTTGAAGTTAAACATTCCTGGGCATGCTAAAGTCAGACACTAACCCCCCTAAAACAACACTCACGTTTTGTGAAATATAATGTATTTATTTGTGAGCTCTGAAGGGGCTGGTTAGAAAAGGTTAGGTTTCCCCTTGATTCAAGTAATTGTGCTAAGCTAAGCTAGCTGTGCGCTTGTTGTAGCTTCATATAGCAGACGTAAGAATGATATACCCTCACTGCCAGGGATGTTGGGAAGTCTTTCAGGATACTTTTTATATTTTGTTCAAGTTGTTTTGCCTTCTAAACTCACAAACAAACTAAGCCATGTTTGAACTGAATGTTCTCTCTCTGCACATTTAAAACAAGGCCTGCTCCATCATACTACACTGACAGTTGTCACACATTCATGGGACTTTATTGTTTACACACCACACAAGCACCTGCAATATATATCTGTTATATCACAAATATACTCTATTGCAACAATGATGTTTTCTTATATTCTTTTCCACGATATATTGAAATGGATTCTATGATTATATTAAGATTTTTCGAAAACACACTGACTGTTACCTCCCGTACCAGTTATTCTTTTCTTATCCGATATGTGTGTGTGTGTGTAGAAACTGCCATTGTTCTTGTTATTAATAGTGTTTTCTGACAAATTGCTGTTGTTGTTTTTGACTCTGTTTACAGTGAAGACCTTTTCCAGAGTTATCTCTGTGTGACTGGAAGACTGGAGGCATCTGGTTATAACTGAATAAAGATTCTTTGGCAGCTGTTTGGTATCCACTGTCACTGTGTCTTCTCTCTTCTCTGCTGAGTTCAAAGAGCGCTTTGCTCCTTAACATTATGCGAAAAAATTCTCTCAAAAGTAAAAAAAAGTGCATATGCAATATTTCTTTTAAAGTACAATATCAGATTTCTTGTGATTTAGCTTTTGTCTAAAATAATAGAAGACATTTAAGTATTGTCTCAATGTAGTTCTGGATGAAAAGGGAGACATTTCCCAATATTTAACAAATATTGAACTGAAGATAATGATAATGGGTAAATTGTCATTGGCTTAGTTTGTTTCCTGTTTTACTTTTTCCTCTCGTTATATGTCAGGTCTTGTTTTACCTCCTGCCTTTTGACCTTTCTACCGCCTTTGTGATTGCGTGCTCCGCCCTGATGAGTTCCAGCTCTCACCTGCCCCTCTCACCCTCCTGTCCCAGTATATTTAGCAGGTGTCCTCTGTTTCATTTCGTGGTCAAAGTGTTCCTCTTCATCTTTCGAGCCAGCTGTAACTATTTTGCCTTTTTCCGAGTGTAGTACATACATCATTATTTTCCTTCTTCCTTCCTGTTGCCTATGCATGTGGGTCCACCTGCCTCCACAACCAAGATATGAGGTCTTTTATAATTGTTTACTTGACAGATGAAATATTACTTGTTGAATAAGGAAATACTTCAGCAACCCACTGGACACTGACTTTTTTTTTAAGCCACTCTAAATAGGACATTTTCCCTACTCACTTTTCTTTTACAATACGCTGATATAAGTCGTTAAAACCCCTGAATGTTTCTTTATTAACGTGTTAATGACTTATTGAGCAACAACCAAAGTTAAAGTTTATCAAATATCTACTAAATATAATATTGAGCAGTTATTATGACTATGAGTCAGTTCAGCAGCATGGAGTCAATCTGGTGTGGTTTTGGATGGAGAAAAATAAAGGCATCTGGGGTTGTCTTTGTTCTTGGCTGCCCTCTTGTGTTCAAATGTGGCTCTGCAGCTGTAGAGGTTTGTTTTGTCCTCAAAGGCATACAGTCACATGTTTGGACCTTCTGTGAATTCATTCTGATGTGTTTCCTGATAGACACACTGATTTGTTAAAAAGAATGTCACATCCTTCAAAAGCAGTGGCATGTTGCATTTGAGGAACTTCCCTTGCATGTAAATAAATCCCCATTTGCACCTTTATTGTTACAAAGACTCAGAACAAGGTTTCTTCAGAGGTATTTTTAATTAGAGTGCATGTTTTCACTCCATGGTTCCAATTAAAGAACAAACAAATCATGTGCGTCACTGTTTGTATGACTAAATGCAAATAAAACCCTCATGCCTGAGATAAAAGGCTGTAACTGAATCTCTCAGGGAACCAGGTCATGGCTTGAAAGGGATGTTACATGAGGACAGGAGATACTGTACTGTTAAAAATCCATTACTGTCCACTCAGAATAGCAAACACATTTGTGTGATGGTTGGCGAAAACAAGATCTTAACAGCAGAAATCCCTCGGCCCGTATTTGGCGTTTTCCTGGGACACTGATCTAGTTTCTTATGCCAACTGCTACACTAATGATTAAATGGGAGAGTTGATTCACATTCATGTTTTGCGATTGAACAACAGCAGGGGAAGATTTGTACCAGGCTGGTCCTGCCCCATCGTAACAGGAGAAGTGTTAGAAATGTTTGTGTCCTCCATCTGTATATCAGAGGAAACCTTGGCTGTGTTCAGACCGGCTCCGTTTGCCTTTCAAGTTTTATTTTACCTTCATCAAAAGCCTTGTGCATATTAAAAAACTATTTTGAGTGTAACTATTTAGTGAAATAGATTATAATATTTAATCATCTAAAGCAGTATGAGATTTAAAGCCAACTCAAGAAAAATGTTATGTGATTAAGGCTACTGCTGATATAACCATATTGAAACAATTAGAAAAGGTTTTTTGGTCTGTTTGAAAGCAGCATTTTCAAAAAATACTGTTTTTAATCCTGTATAGTTTTCAGACTCTGAAACAAAAGCAGAATTTGAACATTTATCTAAAAATAAAATGGGGTAACAAGATTTCAGCCATGCTAGCAGGTCAGGTTGGCTAAATAGCAACGTTAGCTTGCTAATTTGCATACAATGACTTGTCATGAACCAAAGGATTGGAGAGTGTGATGGTGCAAGAACTAAAAGTTAAGGGACCCCCAAAAGGGCATGAATGACTTAGTAAAATATTTTATGACATTCCTCCAATCATTAAGATATTTCAGTGTTGGACTAACCAAACAGCCTGCATTACCATTTATAGAGCCATTCTGCTACCATGGCTAAAATAACAATGTCAAACTTGAACACTAAGCGACATTTAGTTCAATACTTCTATAAAAGTAAACAATAAAACTGCCACAGGAGTCTCTGCCTTGCTTATCGACAGAAAGGGGAGAGACTAGGTGTTGCCTCCCAGGCAGAAACAATGGACTAGTGTTTAAATATTGACTCTGGCTCTGGAAGAGACACATTTATTTCACTCTCACCTCGGGTCAAGGCTGAACCTCGACTGTGTTTGCTCTGCTGCTGTTTTGCTGATCTTGGCTGTTTTCCTGTAACTATATGAGCGTGGAGACCATTTTCTGACGGACTCTTAACAATGGAAAAAGGAAAGGTTTTAATTCTGAAGTGTGTTTTGAAATACCAGCTTTGTAGTTGGTGGCTGCAGTCGTGACACACAGTATTGTTGGCTCAGTACTGTGGGGTAAAGTATACAAAAGGTACCTATATGACACTAGTGTTAGACTAATTTATGATTGTGCGTTGTCCTAAGTTTAACAAAGAAAATGGAAATGATCTAGGCCCCAAAATGGTAACCCATGGTAAACCAAAAACAGCCACAAAATGGAGTCAGACAAAACAAGTGCTTATAATAATGTCTTTTTTGGAATAAATCTTTCTCTTGTCAATTTTGTAATATTTCTATATTTGTGTTTTTTACACTCAAAAACATGTTAAACAGTGTTAATTTGACAAAGAAAAACAAACATGTTTGGCATTTGAGTGTTGCTGGTAAGACAAAGGCAGATAAATAGGGAGAAAAGGAGAAGTCCTACAGCAGGGAGTATTTCTCCCACAGCGAGCCAGATTAGACTCAAATACGTCTGGTCGACACGAGACCCCATGCCTGCACCCATCCCATGCTTTCAGTTTCCACACAAGATAACAAGAGAGCGCACGTGTCAAACAAAGAGATCAGACAATTAGATCACAGGCTGTGGTAAGTCACTTGTTTCCAATAAAAGGGAGACTGGCACACAAAGAGTTTAGGGGGCGAGTGTTGTCGGTCCAGGGGTGATGGGGTCAAGTGAGGAGGGGTGGCTGGGAGGTCAGGCAGGTCTCAGTTCATTGGAGTCTCCTGGGGGGGCGAGCCTTCAGGCACACCGAGCACAGACTCATTGGAGGGGCCCTCCTGCTCGCCTTGGCTACTGGAGGAGGCTGGGGGACTGATCTTAGTCTGCGGAAGAGGGAGGAGGAAAAACAAGGAAGAATTATTCAGTAACTCAAAGTAATACATACACACAAACAAATTGTTGTCACTAAGTAGCCTTATCTGGGGGCTAAGATTGAAATACATCGATTTAAATAAAAATAATAACATAATCCTTTTACAATCATGTAGTTTAATAGACTGAGGTATTCTGCTGCCTTAGCGTCATTTGGGGGTCTAAAACAGTAGCTTAAAGTGGCTAACGCTAGCTAAATATTGCTGTATAAGTGTTTCAGTTTGCTGGATTCCACTTTGGGATTATTAGATAAAGCTATTCATAGATTTATTACATACTGATTGAAATGGTTATGTTTTCAGTTAATATACAAAGCATCTGACCATGTCTATAAGACTTCATTAAGCTGCTAAAAGGCAACACACATTTCCACACAAATATAATGAAACTAAATTAGTGAAATGTCCTGTTTACATTCCCGTTAAATACTATAAGTCCTTATAGTCATTAGTTCAGCTGCCAATGTTTTGTAAGGCGTGTCTGAAAAAAAGAAAATGTTACCTTCAAAGTCTCCACTTTCTCCTCAAAGGACTTGAAGGTTGGTGCTGCATTCCTGTCAAATAAAAGACACAAAACCACAAAATCACAGACCAACCTACAGTATTTGGATAAATCTGACATGCTTATATTCTCAATCAATACAATTTCAGCAAAAATATGAACAAGTCACCTCTTCAGAAGGAAGAAGGAGCAGGATAACACACCTTTAGAGGTCATGTAATCTGATACTAAATACAGACAATGTAGGATTTTAAAGTGACCCATTTGTGCTCTACGGAAAGATGCCAAGAGGTGTTGATTTCCATGAAAACACAACCATGAGAGTAGTCAACATAAATATCGATTTGTAGCATTTGAAATGTTGTTTCATACAACTTTAATAAATCTAGGCAGACCTTAGAGGGAGAGCTGTAGAAACATGATGGATGCTAATGTTCTGTGATATTTTTGTGGTCAGAATGCTTTGCATGATTGGATTACTTTGTTTAATCTCGCATAGTGCTGAAATGAATTATACATTTGTCTATCGTTAGGCTATCAGCTACTATATGGATAACTGACTAGATTCAGTGTTTATAACCTCTCAAATATGAACATGTTTAGTCTTCTTTGACAGAAAACTAAATGTATTTGTTGGTCAGACAAAACAAACTATTTGAAGACACTCCTTAAATAGTTTGAAATACATTTTATAGACTAAACAATTCATTATTTAATCAATTGTTCAGGTAATCCATAAATTCATTGAATATGAAAATGATGTACACTCTAATCTGACACATTTAGACCTACACTTCATCAAATTCACTCATATCTGGAATTTTGAGTTCAAAATTTGGTCAGAAAGGAATATATAGTACACTGGACCGAGCGTCTTCCTGAATGCGGACGTCTAAACAAGCAGCTAACGGATGCTGCCTTGGGTTTCAAAGATACCTTTTATCTCCATATTTTTGACAACATTTTTGCAAGGCTGCTGTCAACTGGACAAAAGAGAGGTCTGTCTAGCTAAGATTATAAAAGCTGCAGCTAGATAGCTCATGGTAGATATTAGCATTGGTCGTCTTTGACAAACTCAACTTACATACTTAGGACCTTTTTATAAAATGGAAATACTGATCCAAAGCCAAACAAGTGTCTATTTCCTGTAGTCCTGCAAAAACACACAGTGCAGCCTTTTCCTGGATCATATTTAATTCAACAGTTATAGTTCAGAGGGCTCCACTGTGTGCCTGTCACATCAACACAAACTTCCTCTTACCTCATGACAGGCATACTAGCTGAGTGTTGCAATGAGCGCATACTATCCGACAGCATAATGGAGAAGAAAGGGGGCGTTAGTAGTCATTTTAAAATAGTACACAATGAGAGAAAGACAGGCTTGCATGTTCAAACACAACATGCAGAACATTCATCTTCTATATGTTCAATCAGTGAGTATTCTAAGTGCATTAATCCTATAAATCCTGCTTTATCCCATTAAGATTGATTGTGTATTAACACAGTGGGTGTGTGCTAATCCTGTGTATTACAGGGGGGATATCTTGTCGACAAACACACACACTCTCCCTTACACACTCACACATCCCCCCTCTTTGACCCCTGTCAGGTCGATCCTCACTACCCCACCCCCCAAAACGGTCTCTGTGTGGAGGCTCATCCGTGAGGCTGCATTTCTCCGCACACTGCTGCTTTGAGGGGCTAATAATCTTATTTGCAGCTCAGTAATCCCCAGAGAAGGAGGATGACAGGGGAGAAGACAGATTAGGATTGGGGGGTGAAGGCTATATCTGGAGCTCTATCTCTAATGGAGCAATCTGTTGCTGTTTTTTTAAGCCTTGTTTTACCAGAAAATATCATGTTTATTGGTAGATATTGAAGAAGGTAGTTTGAAAGTAGGATTTAAGGACAGAAAGTGTATCTATTTAATCTATCCCCATACATTGGCTATGTACTGTATGCACAAACACACCTAATAACCTCTACATTTATGCGTAGATATGACTCTATTTCAGGCTAGTCGGTAGAATTTGGTTGATGACATGCTGAAAGAAATGTGCAAACTAATTGGACTACAGCGGTTCCCAACCTTTTTCAACTCAGGGCCAATTTACGAATAAAAAAAAATGTTCGCGGCCTACATTCAACCATAAACAATACGGAGGCTAAATAAAGTTCTGATTGGTCAATTTAGAACACGTGACACGTTGTTAATCCAGTAGAACAGACCGCTGTCAAGGACTGTAATGACCGTTGCTAAGGAGGATCAAGAAAGAGAAAGGATAAAAGAAAATCTTAATAATGAATTGTTTCCACACAAATCATAATGTTTTGCAAATTATTTGGCGGCCCACTTGCAATCCCGCTGGACTATAGGAAAGAAACTAAAGAAGACGTTAGTATATTAAGGCTGATTCTAACAGTCCATCTAACCAGCACTTTGAGATCCCTGGGCGATTCATCAAAGATACTGCTGTCCCTCAGAGATATGGTGCTTTACACATTTTATTCCCTTTTATATTCTCTCTGAAGTCTCCTGTCTGACTCACCTGACATCCTCCAGCTTCCGGGTGATGGCTGAGCCCATGTTGGAGAACGCCGCCGTGGCCTTCAGACCCGCCTGGGACAGAGTTTCAGAGGTCCTCTTATAGCTGAGAGAGAGGAGAGAATGGGAAGCAAAACGAGAAGATGTGAAAGTGATTAGAAGAGACACAGAGATCAAAGACTGAAAAGAAGCGTCAAGATGTGAACTAAACCTCAATGTCTTTTTTCCGTTTCCTCTCATTTGAAACCCATCAAACGGTTTCACATGTGCTACAGGCAGCTTGTCAAAAGCACTGACATCCTTTTCGTTATTGTTCAGAGGAGAAAGAGCCTCCTCTCAACAGCGCTGACAGATTAAAACCATGTATTCAAGACATTCAGTGCGGAAATGAATAAAACATGATCAAAGAAGATGTATATGTTGAAGAAATGCTGTATAATAGAGCTGTGTGTCATGAGGTCAGAGGACAAGCTACTACCAGAGCTATCTCATGAGAGATGCTATTGCCTATATTCTAAAGGGAAGAGCTCGGTACCATGTGAAATGTATCTAGTGAAATATTAGTGTGCTGTAAGGTCAGACGGCAGCATGCTGTGGTGTGGTGGGTGGGCACTCACGCGATGGAGGTGGTGACATCCTGCCAGGTTTTGGTGAAGTTCTGTTTCAGCTCGTTGAGAGGTGTGATGCCCAGCTGCCTCTTAATGTCCGCCAGCTGCTTCTCCTTAGCTGCCAGCACCTGGGACAGAGTCTGGATCTCATCCTCAACCTGCACACACACACACACACACACACACACACACACACACACGGAGACATTAACGTATACCTTTTTGAAGTTTAGATGTACACGGTATGTTTAACCTTGTCTATATTCATTTAACCAAATAAAGAGAGTGAAGGTGAAATATTATCAACTGTTTATTTCCAAATAGAGACAATATGTTGAGATAAATAAGCAACTATTTGGATACACAATTAAAATTAAGATTTAAATGAATTCAGCTTCCTCAATTTGTAAATGTTCTCCTTTTTCATGTTTAACATTGTAGATTATTTGATTTGGACTGTTAGTCTAATAAAACATGACATTGTAAGATGTCAACTTGGTTGCTGGGATTTGTTTTTTTTCTGACATTTCATGGATCAAATAATTGATTGATCGGTCAGGAAGCATCAAGTTAGTTTGTTTCCCAGTAAGTTGAAGCTGCTCAAAATGTGGCAGCTCTTTTAAAAAAAAAGGCACATACAGCTCAGGTTCTTTGATTTAAGAGAGTTTAACTTATGTACTCCATTTTCTCCTTCCTGTTGAATCACAGCAAACAAGATGCCACCATTACAAAAGAGCTGCTGGAAACATTGGCTGTCATGGGAATTACACATCAATCATCTGAAGCAAGGTAAGTGGTTTGAGCCGCTCCAGGGAACTGAAATAAGCATCTTGTTGCTATGGAAGGCTGTGGTGAACATAATGGAGCCTGCTTTTAAAACTCCTCTCCACTATCTGGATCGGGTCCAACACCTGATCTTGACTCCATGAACCAAGACTTCTGTAATCCCTGATCCCTCCTGACCTTGACCAACTCTTCTTGTAGCTCCTGCTGCTCCTCTTCTGTCATGCCTGGGGGAGGGGAAGAGGGGCCGACAGACGTCACTGCATCTTCTCCCACCTCAGGGACGGAGACTGGATGTAGCTGGGAACCTGGGAGGTCAAATAAGAAGATATTAGATCCATCCGTAACTCTCTCTGGCGAGTCTCTTGGCAACATGACAGCGAACAGGTGGTGGGGGCTGATGTTGGTTGTCAAACCCTGCTCAGCTGACATGCTGTTCCCCTGGAGGACGAGGAGGAGAAAATAAGCTTAAGGAAAGTAAAGGATGCTACAGTTGCTGTTTGATGATGGGTGGTATCAAAGAGGGAACAGGTTTAACTTCTACTGCACAGCCACACCTCCTCCCTCTCACACAGTCATATGTTCACTCCTCACACATACAGTATACAGTGAACACTCATCCTTCATGTAGATGCCCAGTAGGAGCCGCTTTGCATCAATAATACAAAGACTTTTCTAGATGGAGCCATCCTGGGCTCAGACAGCGGGAGAGAGCAGAGACGGTTCAGATCTATTGCCAGGTGAGGATATAATGGGTCAGAGATGAGCGGGGAATACACAAACATGCCTCTCTGGAGTCCATTTTCTCTTTCTTCATATTTTTTTTAATTCACTGTTGAAGGCAACACACAGAAACAAAGACAGAAATAGGAAGGTGTATAAGATAAAGGGGAAACCGTGGAGTTGAATAAATCATTGTGAAAAAAGGACCTGCTAGAGAAAAGAACTGGGACTATACTGTGCTATTACCAGATGCAGTACAGCCTGAAGTAAGGCCAAAATAGACTTGAAAGTACATTTCATTAAACCCTTGGCCTTGTTATTGTTATTTAACTTTTGAAACCACAAGTAACACTATACTAAAAAGAACATTTGGGTTGCTCCTTTGAATACTGTAGGGCGCTAAATAACATGGTTTAATTTGTCAGTTACCTACAAAAACATATTTTTCTGGTCATTTTAGCTGTATGCTTGTTCACTTTCTTGCCAAGAGTTAGAAAGAAGATTGATAAAACTCTCGTGTATGTCTGTAAAATATGTTAGGCTACTAGCCAGCCGATGGTTAGCAAAGGTTAGCAATAAGAGAGGAAATGGGTTAAGGTAACAACATCTTCATACAAGGAGACGTATAAGATAAACAGCAGTAACAAAATATTAGGATGTAAGGATGTTTTTCACAACCCTCCATGATTACAAATGTCAGTGTGCTCTTTCCATCCTATGATCCTTGACTGTTTATTACTTTTCTCCCCCCTTAACAAAACCCTATATAATCTCCTCCAATCCTCCATCTCACTCCTCATTGGAAACACCCTTTCTCTATTTGATATCACTCCTCAAACCACCCAGTTCTTAAATATTACAACTGAGACAGAAATACCAGAAGCTAAATGATATTCCAACAAAGAATACAGAGACATTTCCTCACAGCAAACAGGATCTTAGGACTGGGCTGTGCCATTACTCGTTCTAACATTAATTAATACCGTGGGAATACGAAGAGATGATTAAATATGTCTCAAGGGAAAACATTTACAAGTTAAAACATGCATGGGACCTGACTACAAATCAGTAAATCGTTTACAGAGGAAATAGAGATGGGCTTTACTGTTTAATTAACAGAGGGATGAAAACCCCCAACCCACCCCCCGCTGTTCCTCTGAAGCATCACACATCATCTGCCCTCAAGCTACTGTAGGGCTGCTCAATTAATCGTATTTTAATCGCAATTACGATTTTGGCTTGCAACGATTATGAAAACAACATAATCTAAATAAAACGATTTTTTTTTTTTTTTTTTTTGGTTTTTCAGTTGAATTATACTTAAAGTTCAGGGTAATCAACTGTTAAAAACATACTGTTCACATTTTTTTTTTCAATAAATGGGTGTTTTCAAAGTAAATGGATAATCGTTTTTAATAATCGTGATATCAATTATTGACCCAAATAATCGAGATTATGATTTTTGCCATAATCGAGCAGCCCTACCTCAAGCCTTCATATCTCTTTCTCACGTCTTACATTTGCCCTCTCCTCCCATCACTGATGATACAGCAGAGGCTTTACACACACACCTAATGTACAGATGCACACTACAGTGACTGAATGATGTAATTCACTTTCCCTCTGTCCTCTTTTACTAAAAAACACCTTTCTGAATACCTCCCATTTACAATGTTGAAATATATTTCTTCAGGCAGCAATGCAAGATCTGTATGTGCGAGTGTGGAGGTAGCTGAGCAGCAAATGTACGCCGTGTAGGTGTGTGTCCATCAGTTAGCGCAGAGAGTTTGGGATCAAAGCAGACGCACGATGAGAGAGGAAGAGGGGAGTTTGTATGTGGGTGAAGGCAGAAGTTTGGCTCCTTTAACAAACTGCAGACTCAAACACATGCTGCCCCTACACTAATATGCTCTAACCAATGACCACCTAATTCTCTGTAGATATCAGATGCATAACAACTAATGAGAAATAAATGTAAAGTTATAAAGCTGAAACATGTCTGAAAGAAAGATTTGACAAACTGTCAGCACATGCAAGTTACAAGCTCTTGGGTCTAATCGTAATTAGTAGTTTGCAATTGTGATCAAGTGACTTTTGACACTAATAAGCAGTGCAAATAAATGTCAATTTTTTTTCACCCTCGTTAACATTCTGTGTTTCTGTTCATTAAAGTGGTCTTACTATTCAAGTAAAGTATGAAAAGATTGAAAGAGTTAAGTTAGTAAAATATAAAATATAAACATGTCCCTGATCAGATCTCCTACATTGTACCTCCATAGTCAATTACAAAAAAAAATAAAAAATTGAATGTGTGGCAAAAACACTTCAAACTAAATGACACATCCTATTTGTCATAAAGATGTTTCTGATGAACTGTAATGACATTAAATTATCCTTGTTTCTAGGTTTCACAAACAATAATAAGTCATTTTTAAATCAAATTAAAGAAACAGTACAAGGTGTTGAGACAGCCTTGGAGCGAGAGTTGTGTAATGAAATAATCAGATCCATACAACAACAACCAATTGAAATAAGTTCAAATCATTTAATTTAATTATTTTTAATAAAACAGTCTGGAAGTCTTAAAACTAAACGAGATAAACGGTAATTGGAAGAAAGCAAAAATATCACACACACAGCTTTCTGTTCCCCAAAATGCTTCGCAACCAATTAACCAAACCAGTGTTTGTCCAGCACACACACACAAACACACACACATATAAAGTCCTCACATCCTCCGCCCGCCGGCCTCTCCATCTCCTTGTGATTACCTCTGGTCCTGACAGCTGGCGAGCTGGGCGGCGTGTTGCTGTAGGCCGGCGAGAGGTACAGGTAGCTGGCGTTCACTCCTTGTTCAAAGTCAAAGGGCGAGTGGTACTCCTCCAGGGGCTCCATGTTTACAGCCTGGAGTGTTTGTTGGTCGGAGTGACTTCCACCTCCCTACCGCCACCCCCACCACTACCACAGCAGAGCCAGCAGAGTGCTGATTGTCTGCATGTGATCCCGGCGCGTGCTCACTCCCTGTTTACAGCGTCCTGCACTCTTGTGGTGTGTGTGAGGGAACGCAATATCCAAGTGTGTGAACACGTTTTTTATTGGCTTTCAGGTGTTGAGAGCACAGTGAAGCTGGATTTCCATTCTGCAGCAGGCTGAGGCGTAGTGAACTCCCTGCTCCTTCCTTGCTGTTAATAAGTTACCTGTGTCTTCAAGCTGCTGTTAAACACACACACTCTCTCCACACACACCCTTCCTCTGCACCGTAATCCCAAAGGTCAATGCTCAATCCATCCTTCAAACATCCTTTTGCACAATCAGCGTCGTTTTCAGATGTTAGCCACTGTTAGCAGAGCTGCAGAGATATTGCGTTACACTCCGGGTTTCAATAACTCTCAGGTCTCTCTGTCGATTCCCTCCCTCACTCACTTTCTGTCAACAAGCCTGTCATCCAAGGAGGGAATAAAAGAGGTCCCATTTGTGTGGGCTGGTCACATGTTGTGTGGTGGGCATTAGATGAAAAGCGTAATCTGCAGTGTCCCAGATTACGGCAAAGCGCTAATCCGGGTTGGCCGGTCCGGTTTGGAGCAGCAGTAATGCTAGTCAGTGCTAATGGAGGGGAGAGCATGCCAGAGGCTACACTTGGTATTGTGTGTACGCTACTTGAGGAAAAGTGCTCTATGTGGACTAAAGAGAACATGTATATGTGGCTTTATATGTGTGTAAATATATTAGGTCAGCAACTATGATTTTCATTTAAAAAAAGTCTTTTCAATCTTCAAAATACTGTAGCTCATAATTATTTCACTAAAATTAAACCAACTCTATTCAATTAACCTCCATTATAATTTAACTGCCATTATTTCTTACTCAAACAACACAGGTTATAACCAGCAAACCACATAATACATTAAATCACATTTTCCCCCATGCAAAATCTGAGAGTGCCATGTCATACGTATATGTGTCTAAAGGAGAGATAGCTGTGAAGGAATTCATGCTGCACGAAGATAGTAAATGTGCACAAATAGGTCATGTCTCGTTGCATTCAAAGACATTCAGGGAGTGTCAAAAGCCAGCAATTGTGTGCACACACCTGCTAGTACCCTAAAGGCTGCAGAGGAGTAGAAAAGCAGCCTGGTGGCATTCCAGCACCAACTTTATGACAAAGGATGTAGATGTTATCAAGACTGTATTGTAGCTTGAGGTTAAGAGGGAGATAAAGACATTCTGAGCACAACAGTACCCTGAGGGTGATAGTATAGTGAAGCTGTGTGAAGTTTCTAGTAGAAAGCATGATTTAATCAAAAAAATATATGTTTTTTCTGTACTTTCCAGATCATTTGGGTCATGCAAGGCTAACTAATGTAACTGTGCTGTGCCCTGATCTGCAGAGTCAGGCTTCATTGCGTCCATTCAGCAAGGTCAGCCCAGGAAGTGACACACATACAGTCTCTCAAAGCAAACGATCAAGTATCAACATGCACGCATGCACTCAAATAGGCCCGCACCAAGAACAGTGAATATTCCCCAGCATCGTTCCTCTCTTCTTGTTTCTCAGATGGTCTCACACGGACATGTACAACACAACCAAGAGAGCACCCTAACCCATAGGCCCTCTTTTCACACAAAAATATGTTTACACATCTTAAACATGCAATATTCAGAATGAAAATATAACGGCAGCAACATTTGTTTTTTTGTGTGTAATATCTATCATTTTTATAAATTAAGCTTTATTATAATTTCCATACACTCAAGGTAATCAATCAGGATTGGTGCTAGTTTACATTTTTTTTATGGCTTTTTTGTGTTTTTCCAAACAATGTTTTTAATGGTAAATAAATACATGTTTTATATCACAATAAATACTTAATCAATACTTAACATTAATTCCAAACGTCAGCCCTCCTAAACAGTCCTTACACTGGACTCATGTGACATTGTTAAAAAGAAAAATGTCTGGTATTGCATGAATGAACCCATATAAATAAAAATACTGTCTCTCTCAATCATAAATTTGCTTTAAAACAATCTTTGAAGTTAGATCCAACTTTAGCAAGTTCTTGGAACGGATTCTTTAATATATTTGATTTATAAACCAAATAAGAAAATAGCATCAAAAACAACACATGGGTACCCATCCACACGGACTGTAACCAGGCACAAACAGCCATTTTCAATTGGTTAATGAAGCACCGCATGAGATCCATTACCTCACTATTCATGGCATACACTGTCACATGATTGGCCTAAAACAAGAATCATGAGACATGGCTGACTGAGGATCCAGGGAGAGAGCCCACAAAGTTCACATGACATGTGCATCATGGGAAAAAACATTAAGGGGGGAGAAAGAGTAGCTACACCACAGAGGGAACACAGACACTGACCTGTACAGTAAATGGAAGATGGTTTAACACTGGCACTACGTCAACAAGCTAAGCTAAGCTAGCCGGCTGCTAGCTTTAACTTCATATTGACTCTCCTCTTATAAATCTTGGCAAGAAAGTTAGCAAGCTTATCTCTAAAAATGTTAAACTTTTAAGTCAGGATCATTCTTAAAACAAGATCTGACATATTGAAATCCAACATATTTAAGAAAAAACGTTTTTCCTTAGTTAAGCGTTATTCTTATACCATGTGCATAGTCCCCTAATCATGTTCAGGACACTTTCAAAAACTATTAATACGATTTTTAATAAAATAAAAAAAGGAAATACAAAAGGTAGATTCTACCCAATTATGGTTTATTTAGATTAGAGATTTCTACTCCCTTGTTTAAAAGAATATTCCCTTAAAAACAACCGAGTTAAGAAGTAAAAGCAGAACAGAAGCCCTGGAAACTGTGGTGGTTTACAGACAACATTACAGAGATTTGTATTTTTAGGTCTTGTTTAAAAATGTCAAGTCCTCACTGAATGGAAAAATGTTTTAAAAATGGGACCAAATGACAAATGAAATCTTCTGTTAAGGTTAGAGATGTCCCGATCCGATCACGTGATCGGGGATCGGAGCCGATCACGTGATTTTCAAAAGATCGGAATCGGGAGAAAAAAATCGGAGATCGGGAATATATATATATATATATATTTTTTTTAATAAAATATTTTTATTATTTTTATTTAATGTTACAAAACAAAAATGACCATGTTCACGTCTTAAAGTCATCCTGAGGCCTTAGTTTTGGTTTAAAATTACACAACATCATGTATGTGTTGCTTCTTTTGGGCTTGTTTTCATAGACCTGGTTGCTTATTTCTCTCAAATCTGGCAACAGAGTGGGCAGGGCGCAGTGTCTAATAGTAGCAGTAAGCTAACAAGAGGCTACGTTCAGCTGGTGACTCGGGAGTCGGGCCAGAGAAAATGTCAGGAGTTTGGAAGTATTATAAAATTGAAAGCGAAGGCAGTGTAACAGCCAGATGCAATGTTTGCAAGGCGGAGGTTCCGCGTGGTGGAAAGAACAGAGCTACGTTCAACACGACCAATCTAATATGCCACCTGAGAAACAAACACCAACAACAACACAACGAGTACACAGCGGCCACTCAGGTAACGGCACTGAAACAACCGACACTTTCAGAGACTTTTAAAAAGGACAGAGAAACTGCCCCAGAACAGTGAAAAGGCCAACAATAATAACAGCCAAGATAGCTGAATTCATCGCGTTGGATGACCAGCCGTTATCTGTTACCTTGTTTTTCTCTTAATGCATTGCATAAAGATCGGATCGGGAAAAATCGGTATCGGCAGATTGTCAAAATCAAATGATCGGAATCGGATCGGGAGCAAAAAAAGCTGATCGGGACATCCCTAGTTAAGGTATATAGTTGTTAATGTATAATCTACACCCACTGTGCTCCATTTGACAGTGAGGGCCAAAGTTTCTCTCTACAGTGTCATGTTGGAAGATACTGCGTCTGATGCCAGAGCTGCCAGAGCTACCAGACAGGTGAGACCTCTGCTCGGCCAAATCTCACAGGTTAATGAAACATTCTCCATAAAAAAGAAGTGAAATGATAAGGAATGTAATTGCATTATATGAGTGAACCATTACTATAGTTTTCTCTTCAAGTTGTGTAACAAATACTATTTAAGACTGCATTTTATTGCATGAAATGATTAACACAAATATGATGTGTAGCCCACTGGTTATAAAGAGTTATCTTTGCCTCAACTTGTCTTGTAATAGCTGTGATGTTCATCACTCTCTCAGTAGTAAGCTAGGCATAGTGCTGAAGTTTTAAAGGGCGGTTATAAATAGCTCATAGAACATAGGGAACATTTTAATCATACACCACATTCAGCTCAACTTTGATTCAAAGAACTATCATCTCAAAGATCAAAGTTTTGAAACAGACACGGGGATTTCCCTTTCATCTTTGAGAGGAAATGTAAAGATCTGCTGACAAACTGTAGGTTTTCTGGTTAGGCTAAGAGCTGAGTATGTTTTAGTTCAATGATGGCTCACAATGGAACAAATACAAAATAAAGATAGCTGCCGAGTTGTCTTTGATCTATAATGCTGACATGAACAGTATTTATTGAATGAACATTATTGTATTACTACAGCTATGATGTTTCAACATGTTCCATCATGTAAAAATGCAAAAGCACTTTTCAGAATGTTTAAAAAATGTCTAAAAACAGGACAGAGGATAAACATCCATTTGACTAACTTGATTTTTGGTCAGTATTGTGACCAAATTCTCAAGATATCTAGGAAAATATGATTTTCTTCTAGCGAAACGCATCGCTAACACAAACAAATCAGCTGTAGGCCGACATGGTTGGAGGAATATTATCCATGACACAGACTTCCTCACAATTGAAAGCATCCAGTTGTGCCTTACTGAAATGTAATAAGGCAAAAATGTTGGCCACTGCACATGATCAATCTCATTAGACTACTAATTTTGAAAAACAAGATAGAATGGTAAGCCTGGCTGTCTGCCTTTTGGACATCTCATTTGAGAAAAGAGCAAATGCTTCTATCAAGGAGCCAGGAAATACCAGACACATGCTACAGCCAGGATCCTACAGATCATGACTTTCTTGACAAGCTAGAAAATAGTATAGCGTGAGATATTCTGTTGAAGGTTTAAGGGAATAAAAACTTGACGGGAATTTCAAGAACACTGGCATAAAGTCCTCAGAATTAACATAGTTGATATATAAAAAGGTATAAGGTATTCTGTATAAGAAAAAATGCAGTAATTATACAGACATCACCAATGACAAAAAAAATCAATGCCGTTTTCGAAAAGATATCCCATAGCAAATACGCTATTCCTTAAGACAATCTCAAATTCAACTGTGCTATACAGCTACAACTTAAGCAGAGAAATTCCAACACAAGCAAAAAAAAGGACCTATATGATCTGAAGTTACGACTAGAAAATCCATTCAATTGCAGGGAAAAGAAAGAGGTGACACCGTCAGAGGAGAGCAGACACATGACAGAGCGAGTCAGACAAACTCAGTATCCGCACTGACCTCCTTTCTTCCTAAACCGGCTAACCTAGCTCCTTTTCGTCCTTATCAGCTGTTGTTATGTGCCACTTGAAATACTGACAAATGTTTGGGAGAAGAACCCCTTAACACCGTTTGTAATACACTGAATTAACAAAAACAGATACAAAAACAAGATCTGTAATGCATTCAAGTGCCTTTTTTTTTACTGGTAACTGAGCAGGTTGAATTTCTCTCAGGTGACAGTTTCAAGGAAAAACATTAACAAGGACGCAGGTGCAGATGTTGCCAGGCCAGCTACCATAGAGACCTGCATAAATGTGTTACAATACAGTGAACTTCACCTCCTGTTGCCATGAGAGTAGGACTATAAAAAGCAGAACTTAATCAGTTCCTATTATATTGAAAAGGAATACAATGACAAAAAGGAAGGAGGAAAGTGTACTTCTGCTACATAAAAGACAGCCAAAACTGCCACATATGCCAACTTTAAGAGAAACAAAAAGAAAAGATGCACACACACACGGTGGAAAATAATGTAATGTGTTGAGGGGAAACTTTGCACGCATAGGAAGAGCAGAGGAAACATACACTAACAAAGAGGAACCATGGTCACAAGACAAGCAGCCAAACAAGTACTCCTTATCCTGAACTGACTCAGAAACTATTTTATAAAAAATACATTGATGGAAACACCTCTAAACAAAATAAAAAACATTATGAGCTACTTCAGGGAAATGGTAATGCAAAGTATTTCTCTTACTATGGTCACCACTAGCTCACGCACAGAGACTAACACATCTGATTAAGTCTGATATTAAAAAGCACCTCATCATCAACCAGTAGAAGGTAACATCTGTCAATATCTCAAATATGCTGAGCCTTTCCTTGGTGCTTACAATATTCTTCACCTTGAGGTAAAGAAAAAAAGACGAAATACAGCATGCAGACATCAGGAAATTACATTTCTCCAGGGGGTTGAAGAATGTTTCTGCTGAAGGGAAATGAGGTCGAGGCTATGCCTTGTTTACCTGGCACCCCCTTGGGATGAACAAATAGACCTCTGTCACTCCTCTCTTTCCACAATAACTACAAGGTCATGGTATGAGCAAAGGAAGTACAGGAGAAGAGGGATTATGATCAAATTAACTGAATCTTACCAAAGCTCTATTTGTTGCAAATGTCTAATTTCTTGAACTACAGAGTATCATATGCAAGTAGACAAACCTGGAGGATGGTTAAGTTTTGTGCCAAGGTATAACAGAGCAGATGGCTGCCTAGCAGGGTTGGAAATGTCCCAGTAGGTGTTGGAGAGGAAAGGACGCAGGAATGCTCCAATGCAGTCACAGCATATCTGTGAATCATGCACTCCCCTCATCTTTTATTTTTTTATTAAAAATGCTTGGCAGTCCCACACGTGTGCTTAGGCCTGTTTGACCTCCCTAAGCCTCACAGCCTTCCAACATTGACTGACGGGAATATGCTACTTTCAAACAACTTTATGCAATCATTGCTATTTTCAAAAAAGTTCGAAATTCTAGACAGTTTGGCTTGACTAGAACAGGTATAACCAAGGTGGGGAGATTTAGAGAACATGTAGTAAGCTTTCAAATGGGTGTAACCTACTTGTAAAAGTTTAAGATCTTACATGTGTTATCAACTCTAAGAACAATCTTCAACCGAATACTTTTGATTGTATCAAAACTACGCCCAATTCACCATTTAGTGTATATAAAAGTAGGCCCAAAAAGTATTTACCTTAATGGAAATAACAACTTCCTCGTTTATTTCACTGAAGTAACCTAAACAAATGCTGTGTAATATTCTACTTCCGTGATATCCCTGGTTATCGTTGTCATTCTATTGATGCAACATATTTATTTTCTTCAGTCCAAACATTGTCACGGAAATGCATTTTTATTTGAGTTTGAAGTGAACAGTAGCATATGTTCTCAGCGCACCAACTGTAACTGCGCAAAGTTAGCTAGTTGCTAACTTTCATATAAGACAAAAGTTTACCGGAACCTTTTTCAGATGACAACATAGTTACTGAGAGATATTTTAGCAAATGCATTACCTGTCTCTGCATCCTCCATTGTACGGCTGGGAGTGGTTTCTGGTAGTTTTTGAGTCCAGAGTGAGCAGGTTGTTCACTTATCGGCTGCAGACCTCCCTGCTCTCTCTCTCATGTTGCCAGGCAGCTCGCCGTGAGGGGTGGGGTTCCGTGTGACGTCATCACGCAGCAGTGTAAACAGAGGCGAGCACGTGGATCAAGTTTTACACCATCAACAAGGCAGAGCTGTATGACAGCGACACGTCATTATTTCTTTATATAGATATTTATTTTACTGTATTACTCAAACTTAAACGTGCATACCTGTCATACCTCAGTTAAATGTTTTTATATATGGAATGGTTATGGTTTTGAAGTACATTTGATCATATGCACAACAATTACATTGAATGTACAGGCAATGGATATCTAGTATTTCAGGCTCCCTCCAACAACACAATTAAGATGTGTACAAATTGAACATCATACAAAAATAAAAAGTACATCTAAGATACTTATAAAGTGCAAGTTACAATAACGTGCTTACATATAAACATATATATATATATATATATATATACATTATATAAAATAACGTTTTTTTTTGTAGATACTTTTTCAAATAAATATGTATCTAGCTTTTACATACCTAATTATTTTGTTGAATTACTGTTATTGGATACATTTTTGTTAATGACATTTCAATGCTTGCAATCCAAATATATTAATAATTATTTATTGTTATGGCAATTGTCAATGACACTGGGTTGAAGTGAAACTTGTGGCTATGTCAATCTTGTTTGTTTGTTTGTTTATTTGTTTATTTATTTAAAGGACAGTGCACATTAATCCACATTGCTGTAAATGAGCCAGTATTAGCCAGCAGGCTAATTTTCAACTGTTGTCCTTGGCAAGATGTTAAATGACCATCTTAATGGAGACATTAACTTGAAGGCAATAACTTAAAGAGACTACACTGAACTGGAAAATTAAGTTTGTTCCTGCAATTGAGGCAAAATCAACGTGATTTAAAAAATAATAATAGAATTGTAATTGAAGTATTACCGAGCTAAATACATTAGAGTTGCAGAAACTTATCACAAGGGTTACTTGTTTATTTCAAATGAGAATAGTTTGACACTGTTGCATTCAGAGCATGGAAACTCAATTTGTCAAATTCATTCTTGTGCTTATGACAAGTTAAAAGCCAATACTTGTATCAGCTGGAGCAAGAAATAAATATACTAATTGTACATGACATGCCTTATTACACCCTTGGGAATGTAACCATTACAGTGGGCTGCAACCCCCACCTTTTGGTAATCAAAACCTGGGTTAAATCCAACTCTTGTTCACACACTGCGTGTAAAGCCCTTAATTGGACAGCATTGAAACTAGACACTCAACTATGTCAAGAATTACAAACACACACACACACCGCCCCCCCCCCCCCCCACACACACACACACACACACACACACACACACACACACACACACACACACACACACACACACACACACACACACACACACACACACGCACACACACACAGAGGTGTCCACATGAAAGAGTGCCACCTGCTGGACCTGATCCCGATGACAGGGAACAGAAACTTGAGATACATGTTGATATGACAAAATGTACTCTAAGCTGTAATATCTAACTGGTCTCTTGAGGTTTCTACTACATCATGTACATGCTCACACACCACATGACTTTATTACAGTCACATGTTTTCAATATATTATCATGACTGTCTATTTATTCATTATTTAACAAATGAATATTGGTTTAATACATTTTTTTAATTATGATATCATAGTGACATACACTTAGTAGTATTCTTGACAATTGTATTACTAGATGTAATGGGACATTAATAAGCATTTGTATTTGTAACTAATTATCACAATAAATTCGCACATATGCATGAACTACTTTATCGAAATGTATATTGATATATATTTAGTTGATGCTTTATCTTGTTTATGATTGCAGTCAAAAATCAACAAAGTAGAAAAAGACACACTAAAAGTTATTGTAGTATTCCCATAGGAATAGTATAGGAATATCATGGTAACCCCGTTAAGCATAGGGGTAAGTGGGGCACACAAGTCAGCATTCATGGGCTGAGTAGACAAGCAAAGTCAAAAGATTAAAAGCATGCGGGAAATGGGTGCAGCCTTTAAACACAAAGACCCCTTGCTGATCAACAGATCCCCATCTTCCTTTAAAAGCCGCCCCCTCCCTCTGCCAACCCCCCTTTCTCTGGTCGAGGTGCATTGTGGGGAGGAAAGTCGTTGCCATTCGACCTCTGCGGGGCCTGCGCGGACGCAGCGAGAACCCTGAAATTCATTATGCGTTTAAAACCTTTATTTATTTCCGCATAACCTACATACTCTCACCGGGAGGGCCAAAGCGGGGAAAAGAAACGACGACGGTCCATCTCTTTCGGAAAATACATCGTTTACAACTATATATTTTGCGTAAGGGGGATACTGTTGAGAAGGGGAAGATTGTAATATATATTAAGAAAAATGTCCGGTGAGAGAAACCGCAGGTCGCTGGCTTTCCGAGGAAGTGGATTAGCTGGGTTAACGGCGTCCAGCGGTATCGGTGGGGGGAACTGTAACAGCTGGGAGGCCCCGACCTGTCAAGACCGACATTTTAACGGGAACAGGCCGGATAAAGAGGAGGACAGGGATCTCGGGGCTAAAGGATCATCGCAGAAGAGAGTGGAGGGCGCTGGGTCTGTCAGCGATAGCACGGAACCCGAGGCGGAGGAGGAAGAGGACCCGGAAGAGGGCAGCTGGGCAGCCGTGGACGACCGTGTCTGCTCCGTGAAAGCGGAGGACGGGTCCAGGCAGGGGAACAGCTCGACAGAGGCGAACGGTGCCGGTAACAACGACGAAGGCACGGAGTCGGGAAGCTGTGCGACCGGAGGCGAGCCGGGCTCCAGGAAATCAGGAGTAGAGATGAGACCGCAGAAGTTGCTTCAGAAACACTCGGTATTCCATGCTTCGTGGTTGCAAGAATTTCCATGGCTAAAATGTTGCCAGGAGACTGGAGTCATGTCTTGTTCTTGGTGTCACAACATTGCCACTAAAAACAGCGACGAGCTTGTGAAAGGCAGTCGCAACTACAAGAGGGCCTTGCTGCTGAGACATCACCTGTCTTCTGAGCACGGCAGGAATGACCCCACCAAACAGGTAACGTTAGCTCCGTGACGACTTAGCGTGACAACAAATACCTGTCATACATTGTTCATAACATATGTCTTAAAAAGTGTTGTTTGACAGTATTTAGCGTCAGTGTTCACAACTTCTGAAACAAAACGAAGGCGAAACTACTTAAGCTTCACAATCCCTTCTCCCGGCTGATTAGCTAGCGTCAGCCTGCTAACCTGAGCTAACCACTAGCCTAGCCGGTTAGCCGCTTGAAGCTTCGCTGTGCAGCCGGAGGTAGAGGGGCAGACACTGTAGTGGAAAGCCCCTGGAGAAGTTAATGTCGACTACTAATGAATGGCGAAACACACAAACACCTTTTTAGCGTGAGTGACACGGATGTCAGTGTCTGCCTACTCATCAGTCAAGTGACACGCACAAACCTGCTCCACTGACACCTGCTACACTGGAGGCTGTTTCCTTAGAATGGAGAATTAATAACAAGTCACACAACAACAACTTTGAGTCATTTCGAAATCACTAAAGAGTCAGCAACAGCTAATGGAGAGTGTTGGTGGTATTATACGCTTATGTTTTTGTTGTACACACTGTACAACAAACCCTTTTGTTTCATCAGCAGCTGCCTTGATTGCTAGCTTGCTAAAGGTCACAAAATGGCAAGGGCTCGACCCTAGCAGCCTTTGGGGAACCGCACCCCTACCCAACCCCCCTCCTCTCCGCCTCTCATCAAGCAGTTCTGCTGGCTCGCAGTCCCGGGTGACCTCTGGCGCATTTCTTCTTCTTCCTCCTCCTCCCTTTGGGGAGCTAAATTAGAGGCATTGTGCTAAAATGACCCCCCAAAATCCATAGATGGTGTCACTTGCAGGGCTGGACAAGAGCAGGAGAGTAAATCATGTAGCCTGGAGCCTGACAGCTTGCATGGCCCTTTATGAATAGACTTGAATGGGTAAAATAGATGTCAGTAAATAGAATGACATGGCATCACCTGACCCTGTCATCCACATATTTGTGAATTAATGGGCATTAATGTTATACCTTTGGGGCATATCTTATGATTAAGACACCATCACATATGCACAAGACTTAAAACTGTATTGGAAAAGTGGCCCTCTTTACTTAATTGGCATATAAAGACCACATGGTTAGCCTAAGCTTAAGGTAGGTATAAACTTAGTGACAGTATTTGTTTGCTTAGAATCAAAATCAACTGCACCATTTTGGTGAACTATGTCTTTATTGATGTGCATGACGTCTTTTTATTGGTTAATTATTTGTATTGCCGTGTAGCCAACATTCTATGGTACTCCTTAAGAGACCTCATAAAAACTGGGAGTGCATATTTGCCCGAACAATCTGGTGTCAAAGGGCATTTCTCCCATCAATCCTTATTCTGGAACGTATTATCACTTTCTGTTTCTTCTATATTTCCACATCCGATTGCCTATCCTGACATTGGTTTGAGCTGTCAGGGGAATTAAGAGCGGGGGGCTGTTTGACTCTGATTTGTGAGCAGAGCGGATTGTACTACTACATTTAGTTCCTTGTTTTGCACACGCTATCACTAATCAGAATGACTTAAAGTGATCCACTAACTTGTACACATCTCTAATTGGTAAGGAGGGCAGTAAGTGTGGATTAGGGGCTTGGTGTGGCGTTTCCCTAGCAACAAGGACCCCTGACACTGCACTGAGAGGTTATCCAGGTCATTTCCTCAAGTAGAATAGAGCTGGGACGATGCAGTCCCCAGGCCACATTATATGAGATAATTTCATTCCGATTTTTATTGAATTATATTTTAGGGTTCCTCAGATTAGATTTTTTTTCTAATGACTGACTTTTGAGTAAAGCCATACTCCTCCTCTTATACAGTACTGTTGAAAATAATAGCAGCTGTGTGTTTAGTAAGGTAGCATTGTGCGGCAGTACATTAAAGAGGAATTATGGTGTTATAAGGCAACGTTTTGTTCTATTCACCCATTCCTGACGTTAGTCAGGCCTCTGCTGCATTCGTTAAACCTAACTCGATTACCCCTAGCACACCAGGGCAGCTGTGGTAAATGTGGGTCTCCTTGTAAAAGGGGGCTGTTCTCTCGACACTGTCTTGTGCTCAGATTATTCCCTATGTTCACTGGTAAAAGGTTAAGACAAAAGTAATGCATTTCCCCGTAAATCAAATATGAGATCACGGATCCGGGACCTTAAAGAGTTGCATTTATTCTCTAGTAACTGTTTGTTCCTTTTGTTCAAAAATTGGTAAAAGGGTGTGTTTGTGTGTCTGTCTCTGTTAAACCCACATTGGTTGTTGCAGAGTAATCCCCTGTCGCCACCATCTACAGAGACAATAATCTACAATCATATTTTCTTGTGGAGTTCTCTCCACACACAGCCTTTCCATAAATCCCCTCTTTGTTTCTTACTCAACTATTGCTTTCTTGTCTCCCTTTATCATTCTTTGTGAGAATGTCAATAACAAATTAAATGTCCAATTCTAAGATGTTTGTTAACCAAACCCTTACAGTCAACCCAGACCAGGATGAGGCTCCTGAAGCCATGTCTATTGATCAGCGTAGCCTCATTCAGTTTGACGGCCAAACAAATGTTTTACCTGCATCACTGTGTTGGTCTAAATGGGGTGTAAGATAAGTGTTGATCCCAGGGGGGAATTCAAAAATGTCTACACAAGTCATTACAACCTCTCATTTTAGTTGAGATAACATCAGACTCATTGTTAAGAGTGAGTCACCCCGAACAGGAAAGGGGACCCACCCTTTGCAGTGTTGAGTTCAACAGATAGATGGGATGTTTATTGGGGGCCACAGGTCAAGGGAATGGGGTGGGGTGGAGCCAGAGGGGAAATTCTTCATGTTGAAACTGCCAGTGACTCTACCCTCCCCTCGTTTTCTCCCCCCCCCCCCATCTCTGCCTCTTCTGTCTGAGCATTGTTAGGAGGCCGGGAGACACTCAGTGCAGCCCTCCCACACCTTGGGCCCGAACACACACTGCAGTATTGTTCTAGCATCTGGGGACAGACTGGTTTGGGTGAGGAGGGGTGGGTCGGGGGGTTAGGGAAGGATACAGTAGATGAGTTGGGGAAAGACCGGCGGAGATGGCCTCAGGGCTGGGCTGGTCATGGGACTGGCTTGATGGTGGTTGGGGGTAGACAAATGAGGGGATGGAGGCAAACATGTAAGGTAAACAAAAACTGGCTCCGGTGGTTCATTATGTTGAATGGGCACAGTGCTGTATCACATGATCTGTAAATACTCTGGCTGAGGCAAGCCCTTCAATAAGCTTGACTTTATGACCATCTTGATATGTTTAATCCACCTGTAAATCAGTTATTATTGGCCATTCACGGTAGATTTTTAACCGTCCATGTATCTAGATCAAAGGATTTTTCTTTCCCAGAGCCCTCTTGGATTCTTTTTGCACTCTCATTCTTCCACCGCTACCAATTCTGGCTCAAATAAAAACCTAGCCACGTCACAATGGGGGAGGTTGATATTGTCCCCACATTCTCTCTTGGCTCAGGCTGGTTTTGCCTCCAGCATCTGCTCTGCAGGGTCGGTCTGCTGGTTCTCTAAGCTCCCTGCTCACACGTGGCACATCTGGAGAAAGGATGATGATGATGATGCTGCTGCTGCTGATGAGGCCAGTATGGAGCAACTTATCCAGTACCAGGCTGTCCTAGACTGACTCCAACACAGACACACAACTCCTATCAGAACTGCCAGGCAGAGTCTTACCTCTCTGGCCCAATGCCTTGCTATGTGTAATGGATAAAAGCTGTGGGGAATCATGGGGTTTGGGGGTGGGATGGCCAGTAAGTTGGAAAGATAAAACACATCTGTAAATTCCAAGGTACTCTGGAGTCTGAGAAGCGCTTGTTTATTTATTGCATTTCTAAAATATAGTCTCTTTTTTTTCCTTCTATTCAACCCTCCCCATCTTCTAACTTTATTTGCCGGTTTGCTCAGCAAATTGGAGAGCTCTTTTTTTCGCAACAAATGAAAAAGAAAAAGCACTGGACGAAAACGAAGCAGCAAAAACTAAATTCATTCTAGATTGGATGCTCATCCAACACCTCTTGTTGTGATAGCACTCCTGCCCTTCCCCACACCAATCTATTCCACCACAGTACTCAGCATGATGACCATGCCTCTCCAGAGGCTTTGATGTGTATATCATGGAATAATTGTTCTCCTCTCTCCCCATCCTCTTCGCCTCACCCACACGCTCTCTGGCTCCTTTCTATGCCTGCGAGTGGGAGCTGCTGTGTAATAAGAGAGTGAGTGCCGAAACCTTTCACAAAGGCCTACAGTGAGTGGACAATGAGCCTCGGGGAGAACACGGGCTATTGTGAAGGCTAAAATGGGGTGACCCAACTCCTTCTCTCTAGCGCACTGGTTTTCCGTCCCCCTCTGCTCCACATTTTCTCCTCCGCCCTTTTTTCTCGAGGCTCAAGGTCTCGCTCTCTCAATCTCTGCCTCATGCTCTTACTCGCTTTTCTTTGTGCCTGTTATCAGGCTCTTTTTCTTTTACGTTACGACCGCCACCATTTCTCATCTTCTTTACACACTTATTTCTATCAACTCATTGCCAGAATTCTACAATTCTGCTCTCGTGTCCTTTTATTATTTCTGTCCTTCATTTCTTCTAGCCAGCAAAGTATGTCCACTTTCCCCCCTCCCAATCCCTCCCTCATTCTGCCTCTGATTTTAGTCCATCCTATCTCTTCATCTCTCCCCTCCAGCTGTGGCAGAGGATGATAAGCCCCCCTATACTATCCTGTGTGCCCAGGCTGCCCTGGACAAGCACTGCAGTGTGGAGGGAGTAGGGGTGGGGGCTGGGGGCTGGGTGGGGACCTCAGAGAAATGGATTTAATCTGAATTACTCGAGCTGAAACCCCAGCTGTGTGTATGTGTAGGCAGCTTGGTTTCTGTGTAGTTGTGTGTGAGTGTACATGCATGTGTGCGCAGCAGAGACGGTGGTAGGCGGGGGCAAAAATGCAAGGCTCGAGCAATGTGAATTATTCTGGATTAGGACATCTGCTGTGCAATTCTAAAATGAGTCGTAGATGTATGCTGCTGCGTGTGTGTGTTGAAGTATGAAACTATAATGTAGAGTTCTACACATGGATGGTGTATATGGATTTTTGTTTGCATATATTTTGGCTGTTTATTATGTATGTGTGCATATGTACAAGTATGCATACACATGTAAATACTCCCCTCTTCTCTGCTCCGTACCAGTCTGGCCCTTTGCCCTGCTATGAGGGGGGAGGGGGGCTGTTACAGGGCAGTTCTATGCTTCTGCCAGTTCCCCTCCCATCCTACAGCCACGTCGTGTCCTGCTTTACACACTGGGCGGCCCTTCCTTCAGGACTAATAATGGCCTGTTTTACATCTAGCTTACAAATTGAAGAGAAAGATATAGAAGGTGAAAGTGTGTAAAGTCTTCTTACACATCTACTGGAGTTGGAAGCAGCGTTGAAGTATTCATTTACGATGACAAAATAAATATCTAACTCCAGTGTTACTACAAATGGAGGTTATGCTTCTGAAACATTTATAATACTCTTCACTTTTGCTTTTAATGAAATACAATTATTAAAAGTTGATTTTCAAGGGGAATTCTAATGGAGAGTGATCTTCGAGATGTGTGAACGATGATGTCTCTTGCTTTTCACTTTGCTTGGTGATGTCATTTTGGTTTTGCCTTGGACTTCTAAACAAAAGCAGGTGCAAAAGTGGTATCTTGTTGAGGTGTTTTTTATTAAAGCATAAATGGAATAAAATATTCCATCTACCTAAAACTACAGTATGTTGTCTTTTTAAGTTTTCACTGTTGTTTTAAACATTTGATTTACTGAATATTTTTACCCTCCTATCAAAATATCCGTGCTCTCTCAGCCTAAGTTTTACTACAAAAGGAAAATACTTTTCCCTTTTTATACGTTCAATTACAGTCTTATTATAATATTATCTGGCATTGCGTTATTTTTTGGTTAGGACTTGATATTAAATTGCTTATAGGGCTAGGTAATACTACCCAGCCAAACGGCAACACACCTTTCATTGCCTCTTTCCCACCCCCCCCCCAACCCCCCCGTAACAAGAGCCTGTCGAACCTGTTTCCCACCCTGGGCAGGTGCCACACCGCGAGCCCCGAGGGTGTGTGACTGTGCCTGTTTATAGTACAGACAGAATTTCAGCAAGGACAAGTTTGTTTGTTTGTGCTTGCTTTTGCTCATTTGTGAGAACACGTTTTAAATATGTTTTTCTTTTCTTTTTTCCTTCTCTTTCATGTTAATAGGAGACAATGAGGCCCTCGGACAACGGCAGCCCCTCCAATCGCTGCTCAGAGGACGACTACCGCCTCAAGCCCAACGAGAACTCCTACTGTTACCAGCTGCTCCAGGAGCTGGACAAGCAACGCAAAAGTGGCATCCTCTGCGACGTAAACATAAACGTCTCGGGCCAGGTGTTCCGCGCACACAAGAACATCCTGGTTGCGGGCAGCCGCTACTTCAAAACCCTCTACTGTCTGACCAAGAGCGAGGCCCAGGACCAGGCCTTGACCACGCACCTGGATGTTGCTGCCGTGCAGGGCTTCTCCGTCATCCTGGACTTTCTCTACTCTGGGAATCTGCTGCTCACAAGCCAAAATGCCATTGAGGTGATGTCTGTCGCCAGTTACCTCCAGATGACAGAGGTCGTACATTCATGCAGGGCTTTTATAAAGGATGCCCTGAATATCAGCATCAAGCAGGAGGCTCCTGATTCAGTGGTGGTGGACTACAACAAGAGGCAGACGGTGTCCAAAGACGGACAGAGAAGCCTGGACCGCAAGCCGAGCAACTTCTGGGCCACAAGCATCCTGTCAAAGCTGTCGATCAAGGCCAGCAACAATCAAGGAAAGGAATCAATGGAAGAAGAAGAAGACACAGGTGGCAGGGTAAAGGAGGAGTCCAGTGACATAGAGGTGACCGTGGTTGGGAGTGAGGGCTGTGCCCTGGTGACCCCCGGAGCCTCTGGTAACTGGAGCCACCGCAACGACAACTCGTCTGATTCAGGAGAGACCAATGACCCACGGTCGGCCAGAGGACAGGTCTTCATCTGGAACGAGCCGGTCACAGGTGGCGCTGCAGGAGCCTCCGCATCAATCAAACGAGAAGCCCCGGATTCAGCGGCAGGAAGCGGGCGGAGGAAAAAACAGACCACCACACGCCGTTTTGTGTACAACTTTCCTCCAGAGCCTGAAGAGGGATTTGAAGAGGGGATGTTCCTCCAGCCCTCTGCCTCCTTCCCGAGAGAGGACTTCTCCTCCCTCTCCGAGAATGCCGGTATGAGACACATTTGTAGCTCTAAACACACTTCATATCCTCACAACGGCCAGTCCTTACCCCTATGATATATAAATAGATTTCACCGTTATCTCATGAATTTCTTATTGCTCTCAGTCACACTGTATACTCACTGTAGGTAAAAGGAACAAGCTCCCTTTCTAAGGTAGGGAGGTGCATGCAGAATGTGACATTATCATTTGTAGGGCTGAACTAAGTACTTCAAAGATAGAAGGCTGACCTGAAAAACATCATTTGAATGCTTCACTTTCTCTTTTATTTGCACGTCTATTCATTGTGTTTGGACATTGTTTAGAGAATCTACAATACTTCATACATTTATGACAATGGCTTGGGGAACACTAAACAAATTTAAAAACAAAGTTGTGAGGGACAGATTATATAAATACTCAGCTAAAAAATTGGAATCAACCAATATAAGCTTGTTGGAAAATGTAACCAGTTGGGTCAGCTAGCATCACTAACTAGCTTGATGCTTCTGCCTGCCCCCTCCCCCCACCACCAGTTTAACCTCTAAACACTAAGATTACCGTGACATTCAGTTTCTCCTTGTCCCAACATTCACTTGAAGCTAAATGATGCTCACATAAACTATCTTTGGTTGAATTCTGTATTTAAAATGGAATTCGGTAGGTTTTGAAAAATTCCTGCGATTTAATGATTAACCTACGGGGGCGAGGGGGGTCAGTAGGGCTGAAGAGGTTAACCCTGAAGTTCATATGGCTTTAGTATTTGATCCTCTTTTTGCAAGCCTGGAAAATGTAGTATAATTATGCTCTTAAAGATCACACCTTTGAATGACTTTGAATATGTAAGATCAATCACCAGTAAGGGTCGTATGTGATCATGTCACACTCATCTTGATCGATTTCGTGCTAAAAGCTAATCTGTGGCCACCCGTCGGTCACACAGGCGTGATCACTAGTTTTCATGATCAAAGAATTGATCACAACACCAAAAGTATAGATTTTCACCCTTCCATCCATTCCCTGCCGTGACCCCTAACAGGACAGTTGCTTATCTAGCTTTTAACCTGCTGTGCAGAGCCAAGACTTGAGTAACTCCCCCCCCCATGATCCTTTAATCACCCCAGAGCAGGGGGCTTAGCAACGTGACGCCCACCTGGAGTGCTTTGTCTCAGAGGTGTGTTGCCACATCGCTGCTGAAAAGAAGATTTGATAAGATTAAGTACAATTCAATGATGTTGAAGCTATGTTATGGTTCAGATGGGTAATGTTTATCTATAAAATCACAAAAAGTAGATATTTAACGGGATTAGGGGATGGAACTATCCTCAAAATACCACCTTATATGATGTGGTTGGCAATAAACTCAATATCTTTCTTGATAAAACTTTTGCACCTGTTTATCTTCTCCCTTTCTGTTGACCTTTTGATACCTTGTTTTTTTTTTTACCTTAATCTATGCATCACTATCCACATACAGTGTAGCGCTCTTATCTTATAGTAATCTCTTCTCATAGCTGCTGCCTTCTCCTTCGGTTGGCCCCATTAAGCATGGCGCTCCATAATGATATCACATATTAAGTGAAGTGGTATGGATCGGGGGGAGGGGAGGTGGTGTGTGTAGAAAGTGTGAGAGATCTACATTTTGTATGAGAGAAAGAGAGAGACTCCCTAATGCAGGGACATGAAGAAAGCAGGGGAAACATTTCTCCCCCCCCAGGCCTCCCTAAATGCACTTGAAGGCTGTTAGTGCCTCCAACTCCTCCTATGGTTCTTTTTAATGTGTGCACAAAGTGATCCATGGTGTTGTAATAGCCTAAAGAGACGCTCACTTAAAGACTGTTTGTCTGCATGTGTGCTAACTCGCGTACCTTCTCCTCCTCATGTGTCTTTGCTGTTTAGCTCCACGTCTCTCCTTAATGTATACCATGTTTCCAAATAAAGATATGGTTAGGACTTCAAGTAGGCTGTTAGTCACAGTAAAAGGTTTCAAGGAAACTGTTTACCCTTAAATGATAGTTTTGTGCTCAGCAGACCATTCATTCATACAGTGTACTCTATGTTAAGAGTTTCAAAATAGATCTGCGCATATTTAGTCTCTATAAGGGCTTAAAATCAAGGATTTGATGCAGAAACACATTCTGCTGATGCAGTGTAATGTCAGAGTGACAGGAGGACCCTTTGCCCTTTTGGACCTTATCAAAAAAAGTACATTATTTCAGGGCCGTCTACTATCTATTGTGTATATAGCTTTTAGGTTCCCCTTTTTAAAAGGAATGTTCACAAAAGGCTTTGCAAAGTGTTACTAGTTTTTTTTTCAGTTTCTCTTTCCATTTTTTGTCCACATTTCTGACTGACTGGCTTTTTGAAAGTGAATTCTTTAACACTTTTACTCTCGATTTGTTAAGACAAGGTGAGATGGAGGAAACTATCAGAACAAATATGTAATATGCCGACCTATTTACTATTTAGTCAAGCTTTTAAGTTGACAGTTTTTAATTTATAGTTTGCGTGTCCATGTGTGATGTGTAAGCTGCTTATTAATTTGTATGAATGTTTTAATAATGTAGTCTTTCTTTTCTGCGTTAAAGCTTTCCAGCCCTGCCTTCAGGTTCTAGGACATGTGTGGTTTTGTAGGAGTGAGAGGGATCCAGTTATGTGTGTGTGTATGTGTGAAGAATATTCTACATTTTGTTTTGTAGTATTTCTAGGTAGAAAAGCTGCTGTGTCATGGAGTAAACTGTGTGTGTAGTGTCAGGGCACCCAACTATAGTAATGCAATGTTTTACTCCACATCTCCTGGAACGCACACGATGACTACCATTTATGGAGATAAATTAATTGGCTAAATCTTTCATTTTGTTCCCACAGCCTCTCTGTGCTCTCTAGGCTTGATTAGTCTTGTGTTTTGCACAGTGCTCATTTGATGTGACTCGCTCTAGATATCTGTGCCACATGATATGTAAAATATTAGTTACGCTTTACCGAAATATTGCTTTACAAAGCAAAAATGAGTACGTGTCCAACGGTTAGCCTTATCTGCTGTGGGTTATTAGATTATTCCATAAAGCAATGATGCAGAAGCGACTCGAAGGGTTTACTGTTGTGCGTGCGCACATGATTAAATAGCAAAACATCATCTTCTGGTTGTGAGATGCTCGATCTAAAACTAGACAGCCCTCTTGTGCGTTTAGTCTTGGCTGGCTTGCATATTTTTGACCGAGCCATAGGAGCAGTCATCCACCAATATTAGCTGTCCCAGTTTGCCGCAGTGATGTAACCCATTTGGGTTTCATTTAGCCTCAGTTTGATCTGTGTGGTCATGCGCCAAGAATGGAAACGCAGTCGCCCAAATGGTGGTAATCTCTCTGCTGTTGCGTATCTTCCCTTTAAAATAATTTGTATTTTGTATTTTTCTCTTTTATAAGGTGGCTGTTTCTTAATTGGATATAGTCTTGGCAAATGGCAAAAAAAATCTCTTGAGTCCGAGTTGTATGTTTGTTTGTTTTTCTACATTCAACTGCTGTCCTAAACCCAAACATGTTCAGTTTATAACTGAAACATTTGGGAGAAAAAGCACAATGATCTCGTTTAAGAGACTTCAACCATGAAATACATGCTGCTTTCTGCAGGGAAAATGTCTGAAACCATTGGAGGTAGATCGTTTACAGATTGACATGAAAGCTAGTGTTGTGTGGAAAATAGCAGCTGAAAGTGAAGGCTGGTTGGAAGGATATAAGTACTTTGCCATCGCTGTCTGCTCTTGCATCGCTGAGCCTCACAGCTCATAGCCAATAAATTCTTGGGTCTTCTCCAAACAACACTGTTGGATTGTTGTAAAGGGTGCGTGCTGCACACAGAGCAGGTGAAATGCATTTGCATACACACTAGTCGCTGTTGAAGCGTGCACACAAATGCACAATAACTTACCAAATCCCTACGAGGTGCAAAGCTACCAGGGGCACTCCCCACCCTCCCTAATCCACTCTAATGCACTGGGACTGTCCTCACTATTCCAAATATTGACCTGGGTAGAATGGACACACACACACACACTGACACACACTTTAATGGGCTCTAAATGCTGGAGGAACAGGACACACACAGGTGCTCTCACACAAGTGCTTTCAAAAGCTGGGTGTAAGCTGAGCCGGTGTGAGGGCCAGACTCTCACTAACCCCCTCCCCGCTGGAGCCCTGGTTACACCATCAGTTTGTACTCTGGCCAGGGGAGCACACTGTTTTACATATAGTAGGGACCTGTGTGTTTGTGTGTGCTGACCTATGTGGTTAACTGAAACTTCCTTTGTTTCACGTGGGGGGTTTGGTTAGTTGTGTACACAAGGCGTTGTGAGGTGTGCAACCCCCCCATGCAGGCTCTCACCCACCTCTCATCTCTCTTTCCCCCTCTCGCTTCTCTTGTCCCCCCCCTCCCCCTTTCCCAGAGCTGGCCAATCAGATCCAGTATAGCATCATCCAGGACTTACAGCAAGGGGAGTCCTGGGAGAATGGTAAGACGCCGCACTCGCTAGACTACCACTTTAAAAAAACTAAACTAAAAAAACAGTTTCAACGCAACTTGAAATGTTTAACTTAAATGCATCTTCCTAATTGAGTGTGGGCAGTCGAGTCAATAGTTATTTCTATTTAATTGTTGTGTCAAAATGACATGCTCATGTCTTTACAAACTGTACAGGTACGAATGAAGTCAATTGTATTCATTTAGGTCAGAAAATACTAATTAGTTTCAAACTGGTGGTGGAGTAGCCGGCCGTTGTCTAAAGCAGCGGTTTTCAAAGTGTGAGGCGCGCCTCCCCTGGGGGGCGCCAGAGAGCTTCAGGGGAGGCGCAGCGTGAGAAAAAAATTAAGAGAAACAGTGAAATCTAGCTCGTTAACTTCAGCTAACTTTATGCGAGCGGCAACATGGATCGATTTTTAGTGAAGTTACCTAAAGTGAGAGAGGAGACAGCGTCTGGCCACCCCAGTTGGCAGCTTTGTTTTTGAAATAAAAGTTGTGGCTCATCGGACATTTATCAGAGAAAATCCCTGATGTCCGAGTGCAAGTCAATGCAGCACAAGACGCGAGCCTTGTAACCCTGGCGCGAGCGAGGAAATGTGATTGGCGGCGATTTCAATTGAACGGGCGGCAGAAAACGAGAAGCATTCGGACCCAAGTACACGGAAGGAATAAGGTATTTGGGGTCTACAATGACAGAGAAGAGACTGTCAAGTTTGGCTGTGCTCAGCATTGAATCAAAACGCACTAAAGCTTTGGATCTTAATACGTTTGTGAGGCGTTTTGCTGAACAAGATGGTAATCGCAGCATTCAGCTGTAATAGGCAACTTGATGCTCTGCTCACGGATGACTCGAGCATAAAAAACTGTTAAGATGATGACCTTACGTGTGTACATATATTTTTTTCTTTGTGGGGGTCTGCCCTGAGAAAGTCAAATAAGATGGTGTGTAAAACTACACTGCCCAGACAAAAATAAGTAACCAATTTGATTTAACTAGGCCAGTAGGTAAGGGCATTCCACTGGATAATAATACCCCTGCATTATAGCAACAACAATAATAATAATAATTATAATAATAGCAATAATAATTGGGAGGGGGGGCGCGGCTGTTCTTATGTTCTCTGAGGGGAGGCTCACCTTCCCACACTTTGAAAACCCCTGGTCTAAAGTACACAAAGCTATGCAGCCTAATGCCATACATCGCACTGATAATAAGTATGTATGCGAGTATGCAGTGTGTTAAGATTGCAGTGTCGAAAAGTTAATGTATGCTTTAAAAAAAAAACACACAGCAGTGCTGTTGGACACTTGCTTCCCACAATGCATAGGGAATGAAAGAGAAATTATTATTAATTGTGGTAGAAGAGTATCTGGGTGATTAGCCGCTTTCACACCAAGTACTTAGCCAGTACTTGTCCCCGGTACTTGTTCCCCCGGAACTCTTTAAGACCCCATTTACACGGGAACGTTTCCGTTTACGCAACGTATGCGTTTTCAAAAAAATCTTCCGTTCACACGCATTCGATTCATTTAACGTGTCCGTTCACACGAGACCGCTGGAAACGCTGGAAACGCTGTAGTACATATGCCGGGCCTGTAAGTGGCGCTGCTGCCGCCACAAAATACACCAAAAGCAGCGAAGAAGACCCCGGAGCATGGTTGCCATGGTTGCCCTTCTGTTTATTCTCCATTTCATCGTTATCAGAAAATGATCGTATAGAGGCGTACAGACGGAGCCGTTTGCCCCCCCAGAGCATTCCGTTTGCAGATCTATCCCCCTTGGGACCCGTTATCGTTTGCGGGGTCCGTTTCTATCGTTTTGTTACGGCCTCGTGTAAACGAAAGGGCTATACGCAAGAGAAACTATGCAGATACAACCCGTATCGTCCTCGTGTAAACGGGGTCCCTCGAACTGTCCTAGTAGATCGCGTTCTCACCGGAGGTCCCTGAGGGAGGATTAGGCAAATGAAGCCGCTGACGTCACTTCTTCTTCTGCTTTGGGTTCACAAAACTTTTCTGAGTTTTACGGGGCGTGGTTTGCAATTCGCCCAGCCAATCAGAAATTGTTAGTGTGGCCGACACACCCACGAACCATTTCCTCCTCAGGAAAGTACCACCTCTCTAGCAGGGACTATCTGGAGGTGAAAAGGTTCGCGCGAACTAGGGACTAGTTCCAGATCCTTTTTGGTGTGAAACCAAATCCCCCCCTCCCCTCCCCTCCCCTCCTATCGGCCTAGTTCGGGGGGAAAAGTACTCTGGTGTGAAAGCGCCTATTGGCCTTAAAGTAAAAAGGAAAATACACTTAAGAAAATTCTATTGTATTCTTAACCTCTAAAGGTTAAAAGTAAGTCGAGGCATTTTTATTTATGCATTTCACATTGAGGGCAGCAAGATATTTATAAAAAATGATATTTAAAAACGGACATTAAAAATGCAAGAGATTAGAATATAAAAACAAGCTTAAAAAACTATCTAAAACTCAAAAAACGAAGCCACAGTGCAATTACTAATTATTATTATTATTATTATTATTATTATTATGAAATATAATTCTATCCAGAACACATACACGGAAAATACTCAGGTGACCTGCTTCTCATCAACCCTCCTCCGCCTTCCTCTCCCTAGCAACCTGCCCTGACAACGCCTCTGTTGTGTTCACCCTGGCTCAAACAAAAGCCCCCCCCCCCCCCCCACCCCATTTTCTACACTGAAGCACTACCACTCTGTTAGGAGGCTCTTCAGAATCAATAGGTTGCTTATTTATTTGTCAGCCCAGCTGTCCTCAGGAGTTTGTTTAGCATAAACATCTGTGTTTGTGTGAGGACAAATTGATGTCTCATTTAGACATGAAAAAAAAACCAAAACAAACATGTGATACCTTGTTTCTCTCGTCTTTAAATCTTATTGAAGCCGATCTTCATGGTTGATAAATAAAGGTGTTGTATTTTATTGGGTTTGATGTTACGGGTGCTCCCCCATATTACTGAACATCCAGAATGCACTAGATAATCAGCATTATGGATAATATAAAAAAAGCTGATTCTTAATGAGGCAATACGTTATTAGTTGAACCTCTTTTAAAAACAGTTACCATCACAACCACTGGTTTGGTAATGATGAATTCTTTAATATCTTCTACCAAACGACATTATTACGTCCATGTAGAACAACAACAGACCTGCTTTACATTCACTGCTAATGCGTGTCTGCATCCTTTGTAACACTGCCTCAAGGAGACCTCCAGCATCGTTACGAACAGTTACTTAGCAACAGTGACAGAGCTGTGCAGTATTCTGTTGAATCTACAGTTGAGCAAACTTTTTCTAAAGAGGCTTTTTGTGATACATCCCTTTGTGGTGTCCTATTCTCCGTAATGGTTACCGCATCTTAACTCTGTGATTTGATAAACAGGATATTGGTTCCTGACACACCCCTCCCTCATTAGAAGATCTATAGATGCAGATGTAGCTTTTATGATGATTGTCTTCTTCCATCTCCGGTTTGTTCTTCCAATGAAATACATCTAACTGAAAGAGCTAACAATGGTTGAGTTTCTTATATATTTTTTTATTTAGTAAAGAAACACGTGTCAGTTGAGAGAAGACATGGTGGTCTCAATACATATGGTGACCAAGCAGTCTATTGTGTAGGAGTAAAATGGGGTATTGTTTTTTTAAGAGGAGAAAAAAGAGGGCAGAACAAATACTTTCTCTCAGTGGGTGTGGCAATTGAACCGTTTTTGTCTATATAAGCATGTTTTCTTTTGATTGTCCGTTTTTAAGATGTACACTAAATCAAAAATCCTTAGACATGAAGTCTCTAAATCACTTTGTCTGAATGTTTTTGTTTCTTTCTCTCTCTTCGCAGGCGAGTCCTCACACCTAGCCCTCAATAAGCTCAAGTGCCCCCACTGTAACTACATCGCCAAGCACCGGCGCACGCTGAAGAGACACCTGATCATCCACTCGGGCGTGCGCTCCTTCAGCTGTGACATCTGCGGCAAGCTGTTCACCCGCCGCGAGCACGTCAAGAGACATTCCCTGGTGAGTCCACATATGCAACGGACCCTCTCTTTTACACCGCCGTGTGAGGCGCAGCCACCATTTTCTGCCAAACGCTACAGAGCTTAGGCCACCCTCGCATCTTTGCACCCCGCCTCATGTTTTGTGTCAGGCTCCAGGGAGTGAGAAGTTGAATGCAATGATACTGGTTTTCTAATATATGGAGTATCTTAGAGTCACAAAATGTCTTAACAACAAATGGATGTGAGACCTACAGTATGTCTAAGATATGACATTACGTGTTTATAAATCAGGAGGCAAAAACCAGTTGTACCGGCAGAACAGCCTGTATGCAGCAGTTTTCTGCATAAAATAATAACGTAATCTGTTGAATGTTAAAATAAGCTTAATGGGACATTTTCAAAACACATTGGCTATGTAGAAAAATATCAAACTTGCAACCGTCATCATGCTCCACATTTATTATTTGGGAAAAACACTTTTTTGGGTAATGCATTTATTCGTATTTATTTTTCCCCAAAAAGTGTCCTTCAATGAAAAATCATCTACACCAGGGGTGTCAAACTCAATTTCATCACGGGCCACATCAGCATTATGGTTGCACTCAAAGGGCCGGTTGTAACTTTAAGACTATATCATTAATTAATATAACTTCATAATTAACTACGTCTGAAAGCAGAAGTCTAGAGCAAATAATTGCAAGTCTCTTCAGTAAGAATGTCACAATATGATTTTAAAAGAAAAGCCACATTCTGGAAAAACATTGATTGTGACATTTTGAAAAAGAGAAGTGACATTTTGAAAAAAAAGAGAAAAAGGCTAATTCTAAGAAAAAAGACATATTTGAAGAAAAAAAAAGTCAAATTCTGAGAAAAAGTCAAATTTGAGATGCATTGTGGGACATGTCGTTTAAGGGCAACGTGCTTCTGTAAAGTAGCATGTAACCGTATAATAAACATATTATATTCTTTGCAAGCTCTTGTGGGGCCACATAAAATGAAGTCGCGGGCCGGATTTGGCCCCCGGGCCTTGAGTTTGACACCCCTGATCTACACAATCACTCGTGTAAACAAAAAATATTTTAGTATTTGACGATGACAATAAAAAGAGTATTAAAATGACAATAAAAGGAGTATTCAAAAATATATATATATATATATATATATATATATATATATATATATATATATATATATATATATATTAGTATTTTAAATGGAACCTTCCCTTTGTCGTATTTGTTTGTCTAACACTAGAGGAGTGGAGGAAATGAAACATTACATAATTATGATCCAGAAATACTAGCAATGTTCTATGAACAGATATGTAAATACCAAATAATTGTTGTGGTTAAAAAGGAATTCTGTGGACTTTTCGCATATCTTTTTAAGTACCTTCTTTTTTAAAGTGATAAAAACTCAAATGTCTCACCTCCTTTCCCCAACCCTCTCTGTCCCGCTCCCTTCTCTCCTACAGGTGCACAAGAAGGACAAAAAGTACAAGTGCATGGTGTGTAAGAAGATCTTCATGCTGGCGGCGAGCGTCGGGATCCGTCACGGCTCGCGGCGCTACGGCGTCTGTGCCGACTGCGCCGACTCGCACCAGGCCACGCAGGAGGGCATGGAGGGCATGGAGTTCCCCCGCGACGAAGACTTCGAGGGCGAGGAAGGAGAGGACCTGGATGGGGAGGAGCCCACCGACAACGACCAATCAAATTGGGGTGAGGGCAACGCTGGCACTGCCCCGGAAGAGGACTAAAAATGTAAACAAGCTTGAGAAACAAAACTAAAAATAAGTTGATGTTTATAATATATATGTAAACTAGCTGGTAAACAATCAACTCCAAAGTGCTATCAAACCTTGAGGTTACTTAATTGTGCAAGTATACGACAAAAAGATGGATTTAAACAATTGAAAAGCTTTCGTAGAGTGGGAACTCCAAGATGTACAGATTTTATTATTGTTAAATTGTGTCCAACTCTGGGCCGAGAGCCCACAGGAGAAAGATTCTATCGACGAATAATATGATAAATCAGGTTTTTGGTGATGTATTTCTATTTCCTGTTTTGGGTTGGGGGCATTTGGGCAGGGTAATGATGTAGTTTTGAGATGGGGTAGGCCAATCATTTAAAAAAGCGAAATGTTAATTATTTAATTTATGAAGAGAGGTTATTATGGTCTTATCGATAATTTTTTATTTCTGTTCTTGTCTGCGAGCAGAGAGAGTGGCTGTGGCTGTGGCTGTGGCTCTCTGCACAATCTGAAAGTATATCGCTCGGTGCTTGTAGACAGAAGAAGAGCATTATTGTCCACAGGAAGATGTTTAACTTGCTCTGTAGATCTTGTTTAGATGCGCTAAATATTATTATATTCTTTACATTTTTTATTTTCTTTCCCTGCAAAAATCTTGGAACCAAAAAATCTGTTTTGTGACTCTAATGTATTACAGCCATATTTATAATTAATTTAAGAGAGCTGTGGTATTGTGCCAAACAGACCGCACACCAAGATTTAGCAGGACGCAAAAACTACTGAATACGCTTAAGAAAAAGAAAAAGAAAAGACAACGTGAGGTTGGGGGGGGGGGGGGAGATGAATGAAAAAAAAGTACAAGGGGAAATGTTATTGCTAGCTTTATACAAATCACGGCGTCACAGTAACACTTTATTATTAAACAAAAGCATTTGACTTTCACTTAAAGCTTGAATTTTGCCAAATGACGAAACGTTTGGTGCTGTAATGCTTGTCGCAGAATACTGGACCTACTGGCTATATATGATGTTTATAATCATAAAGCTTAAACTGACTCAGTTATACATATATGTAATCAGCTTAATCTATAGAACACTGTTGTGCTACGGCGACTATCAGGTATGCTTTGCCATGTTTTTAAGCTTTTTATTTAATGCACACACAAAGAGACACACACACACATACCATTTTATAGAACTACCGGCAGTACTTGTAATCGAGGACCTAATCAACATCAATACCTGTATACGTTTGTTTATATTTGGTACTGAGTTATAAAGTAAATACAGTTTATATATATATATATTTTGAAATCACTTGAACGTTGGTTGTGAGGGGAACGAAGTGTGTAGAAAATCATGTGTGATGTCTGAAAGAACTCCATTTTCCATGTGTTAAAAGTATACAAAAATGTCATGGGTTTAATTTGATGTTAGTTTGTTTATTTCTTTAGGTCTGCCAGGTAGAAAAACACTTTGTTCCACAAAAAGTGAAGCTCTATGGCGCCTCATAGACATGCACTTATTTTGTGTTCCTGAATATAATTTTCTTTTTATGCTTCTTCGCTTCCCAAAAAGCGGGTCTGAATGGAACTTTATAAACTGTTGTGTCTTCTTCCAATGCGCAACGTTTTTTTTATTAGATATTTTTGTTTTGTTATTTAATATTATATATATATATACATTGACTCCAAAATGCAATCAAGACTGTTAATTTCTATTTGTCCAACCAAAATTGTTTTTAATTATTGTTGAACTATAATGTATGAGAGAAGCCAGGTGAAAACTTGCTTAGTGTAGAAAATGCTTGCTCGTGTCTGTAATTGTTGAGATTTTTCAATGTTTTTATGCTACAGAATCATTCACTTTACCCTAGATGCATATTTTGTTTTCCACAGATGTTTCCTTTCCTTCTTTTGTTGTTTCATTAAGCACATATTTTCTAAAGAAACACGGATTGTTTGCGGGTTAAAACCTTGGATCAGCAGTTATCTGTTCATATGCAGTGGATTTTACAACATGTACTGAAGTGCTAATGATACAGAAGATGTGTAACTTCCCTTTACTCAGTGCAAGAAGATATATTTTAAGTCCTAGAGATATTCATCCTCTTCGTGTCACTTTTACCTTCAAATCACTGTGGGAGGAGTTATATTGGATATATATATATATCTATATGTGGAGATTATATGAGATAAATATATATATATATGAAGAATATATTATTTAACTAGTGGATTTACTTAATGGAACACATGGTCAGCTCCGAACCTCCCTGCGTGGCGGTTTTATTTCCGTGAACCTTTCTCCGCCGCTCGCTCTCTGTTCACGCCGTGTGCTTGCTCATCACACCAACCTGTTGTCTTGTTCGTTCTTTTGATACTATTTACCATTCTACTGATTTTACTGTAACGAATGAAACTCAAAACGATGTATCATTTTAGATTTTATGCTGTATTTGTTATATGGACAAAAAAACAAACATTGAAAACAAAAGCAAAAACACTAAAGATGTTAAGCAGAGGTTTTTTTTCCCCAGCTGTATTTTTTTACGCTGTTGCTAAAGGTTGTATTTTTCAATTTCTCTCGAACTTTAACAGTGATGCAAAACTCGGGCCGCGCCTCAGTGCCCTCCGAACACGGCAAATTCAGGTTACTCTTTTTACGTTTTTATCAAAGATGGAACTACATTCTCCTTTTTTCTGTCTGAATTGTACTACTGTTCCTCTCTATACTACATTTTAAGAATAAAACTTTGATATTGCTTTAACCCTTTGTGTGCAATTATTTGACCTTGCTGTTTTGATGATGGGTCTAAACAAACTTCTTTCTCCATTTAAGACCCAGAGCAGCCACACTTTCTACCACTTTGTTACATTACCTTTATTATATTAAGTCCACAACTCACCGAACTAGTACAAGGTGGAACCAGGCAGCCTAAAACATGCCTGTATTTCATGTCATCCAACACTATTATGTTATTGTTATAACAGCCTTGTGAAGTATCTGACCATGCTCAGGAGATTATACTTAGTTTTTCTCATTTGCTCAGGCACAAAGTGAAACTCAATTCTCTCTGCATACAAAAAATATCTCCAGTTTACCACATTTTGCATTGTGATAATCTTGGTGATCAACATGGACTACACTTTTTTTCAGATTATTTGTATTAGGTTATAAGCAGATATGTATCATGGTGGTTTTGCATCAATTCTCTCATGCTCATAATTGACCTAAATGTCATAACCTTTCAACAAAACGTTTCAGTGATATAGTTTGGTCAGAAAGATATTGCACTGTTAAATACTACACGTACACAACAGTCATGAATATTGGCAGCTGTAACACTAGCTCTGCCAGATTTAGAAACCCCCCTTTTAAGGAAGTTAATGGTAAGTGTGTCCTTCACTGTAAACTAAGAGTTTGCACACTGACACACCTGTGGTTAAAGGATAACAACAGGGTGACACACGGCACACAGTAAGAGGGAGTCTGCTGACGAGACGTTTTCAGAGATTTACTGACCGCTGCAAAGTTACATGCATCTAAAAATACATCACTTACTGATTAACATTAATTCCGAGTTTTCTCCTTCCTCCTTACAAGGAATGTGATCTCAGTTCATTTCTGGATTTCATTTGCTGCCACCTGCTGTTCCGACTCGGGAATAAAACACAGTTTTACTTTCTGTCTGGGCCGACACCAGGTGGCAGCACTTCTCTTTGCATCCTTCCTTCACAGTCCACAAAGCTCCTGCACTGTCCCAGTTATTCACTGAGAACACTGATGGAACAACTGATCCATGCAATGAAGAAGTACAGGTCTGCTAACACTGGGGTTGCAGGGTTTAAATTATTCCTCTGGACATATTTTGTAGCAATGTTTTCTAAATGCTAGTAATACAAAAAGTGATTTGTTTAAACGTGTTAATCCTCAATAACAAGCAGTAATTTAATCCTTGCTTAGACAACAAATACAAATACTTTTGGTTGGTGCAGAGTACAATAAGCTAGAGGAGAGACAGCCACATATAACACAAATCACAAGGCTATACAACTTGTTTTAATGTTTTATTTTTGTCATCCCATTTTGTTCTGACATTAGAGGCACACACTAAAACCTTTGTGCCAGTAGTCGTGTAAACACATTTATGGCATGAAATCAGATAAGGTATTCCTGTTTCAAAGCATGCACGCAGAGCAGAATAAGTCAGGAGCAAACACAGTGCGATATCAGTATCTGATGGTACACTTTTCTGTGACAATCCATCTTATTTTATCGGAACGACTGAATGCAACAAATTCCATAGAACAAATGCCAAGAATGCATTTAAAGTCAAATCTACTGATGTGTGTTTGTCACACTGTTTCTCTGTGGTTCACACAGTGCTGTAAGTTTAAACCTTGTACAGACTTCAGGCATTATCACAGTGTTTATGTCTGCGTGGGCATGTGTGTTGGAGTGTGTGTACACACACAGAAGCAGTCATCAAACACTGGCCTTGTGGGCAACCACACACTGCTCTATTCTTTCTTGTGTGTGTCTGTGTGTGCGTGTGCGTGTGCGTGTGCATGAGCCTCCTTCCCATTCACAGGCCCTTTTGTGTGGGTGTCTGTCAGCGGTGTTGTCTGCAGGCAGGCCCCCATTGTGTTGAACCACTGCTCCTTATTGACACAGGGCCCCTGGCGCTTCGTGTTCCCATGGCCCCCCAGCCACGGCGGACGGAAGGCTGAAACCGGAGCCCCGGACCTGGGGAGAGTTTGTTTGCACTCCCCTTTCACTCCCCTGGTGCTCCTGGAGCTCTCGCCCACGGGGACGGGGCTAAACGGATGGCGGCACAGCGTAGGTGTGTGTGTTGGTTGTGGCAAGGGGAAGTTCAGGGGGGGTTATTTATGTGTGTGTGCGCCCGTGTGTGTGTGTGTGTGTGTGTGTGTGTGTGTGTGTGCGTGCGTGAGTGCGTGTGAGACATTATAGAACCTATGATGGAAAAACAGGTAATCATGTGGTCACAGCTGCAGTTGTCGACAGGGGAACCTAATTGCGCCCCATTGGGTGGGTGTGTGTGAGATTTTTACCTTCACATCATATCAAGGCCCTGAGAGGTTAGAGGTCAAAGGGAGAGGAAACATTAATGGAGAAGATTATTCTCTGATCACGATGATCTCCTCTGTGACCTGCTCTGGTGTTCAGACAAATCTAGATCCCAAACTCAAAGTGTTCTCGGCGGGGCGGCTTAATACTGCTCTTGACAGCTGACTTTGATGTGACACAGCGATGGATGGTTTCTGAGTAATCTTTCATCGGTGTTCCACCTTTGAAGGGGAACTACATTGATTTGACACATGCTGTAGTGTAAAGGTTACTTTACAGTTGCATAATGTCTTCTGTTAATCAGAAAACTAGAATTATAAAACGAGTGCATTTCTTCTTTTTAAAATGGTGTTTCTTGTTACATACATACTTCGAATACAGAATCACTTGTTGAACATAATAAAACGCAAAGTGAAATAATGGAGCAGTGTATCTAAAAAAGAATGTTTCAAGTATATAAATAAAAGATAAAGATTTCTCTAATGGTGTTCTGGCAGGGTGCAGGAAAAAAGTACTGTTGAGAACATCCCAGTATTATACTGTATGCTTAGTGTGAATACAAAAAAAAAGGAAAAGCATTTCATAGCTTGACACTGACCCAGAAAAAGTACAAGGACTGTCCAAGCTTTGCTTTCATTCCTCTCAGTTTGTTAAAACATAACATCACTCAGACTGTTTGTAAGTTCATAAGAATTGCTGCATATGAATCAAGAGAAAAGATTGACTCAGAGAGGTCTAAAATGCCAGAACACTCCACGAAGCAGTGGCAGATCAGGAGGGGGTGATGGGAAACGTCGGTTGATGAAACAAAACGGGTGTATGTGGGGGTGGAAACGCTCCATCCATCCCTCCATCCGGCTGTGTGTACAATGGAGCGAGGGGCACAGAGTGTGTGTTTATGGCACACTGGCGGGCTTCGCTGTGTGAACCTGGCAGGGGCACACAAATAAACACACTCACACACACATACACACACACACTCGCACATATAAGGAAAAGGCATTACCATGTGAAAACGGAAGGGCAATTAAGATGTGGAGAGTTTACTGGCTTTCGGTGTGGTGGCCTCTCTTCTGTCGTCTTTCTTTTCAGTCTCGCTTTATTTAGGGCCACCATCCCCAAGTCAAGGCCAACACGATCAATACACACACACACACACACACACACACACACACACACACACACACACACACACACAGACACACACACACACACACACATCGCAGTGTTTGCACCAGATATTAACTTGCCGCCTCGGGCTTCCCTCGCTCTGTTGTCAATGGGTGACACAAATGTGTGTGAGTGTGTGTGTTCTGTTTACAGTATCAGTGTTTATGATTATGTCTGTTAATCCAGCCACACACACAAACACACTCTATCATGTCGTGTTCATACTTGCTATTTATTTGTGGGATTATTTCTTTGATGTCATATTCGTGTGTGTGTGTGTGTGTGTGTGTGTGTGTGTGTGTGTGTGTGTGTGTGTGTGTGTGTGTGTGTGTGTGTGTGTGTGTTTTCTGAGGCTTTTCCTGCATCTGTTCATGACCGTTTGTTTGTTTATAAGGGGTGTGTGTGTGTGAGAATGTATACACATACTGCATCATCTCAGCGTGTGTCCCAGCGTGTCTATGGTGTCAAGAAGTGACAGCGTGTGTGTGTGTGTGTGTGTGTGTGTGTGTGTGTGTGTGTGTGTGTGTGTGTGTGTGTGTGTGTGTGTGTGTGTGTGTGTGTGTGTGTGTGTGTGTGTGTGTGTGTGTGTGTGTGTCTAGGGGAAGGTGCTGGTTCCCACAGCTCAGATCTAATTCAGCTGTAACTCAATCTCCGTGTGAGTGCCGCTCCTCCAGTGCTCTCCTCTCCCTCTAGAGTGTGTGTGTGAGTGTATATACGTGTGTGTGTGTGTGTGTGTGTGTGTGCGTGTGTGCGTGTGTGTGTGTGTGTGCGTGTGTGTGTGTGTGTGTGTGTGTGTGTGTGTGTGTGTGTGTGTGTGTGTGGCTGGCGGGGAGACATTTCCCCTCTCAGACCCTTTAGTATCAGTTTACTGTGTCAACGCCAGGAGCTTGACGGCAGCAGCCACACACACACACACACACACACACACACACACACACACACACACACACACACACACACACACACACACACCTTATAGCTACCATTCAGACGTCTGCTTATGGAACACTGGTGATGTGTGTGTGTGTGTGTGTGTGTGTGTGTGTGTGTGTGTGTGTGTGTGTGTGTGTGTGTGTGTGTGTGAATGTTTGTTTGTTTGTGTGTACCATATACTGTATATGTGTGTGTGGTTTTGGATGAGACATGACACTTCCTTCCAGCAAGCTAAGAGCAAAGAAGGGAGAAAGAGGAGTTAACTGTCACTTTCCGAATAGTTAGAAATGTCTTGTTAGTAAAGATCCTTCATGAATACGGACAGTTATTTGTAATCTGCATCTTTACGATATCATTGCTGTTTGTGTATAATTGTCTTTTTACAGTTAAATACATTATTTTTAAGAATGACTAAACTTTGGCATCATTTTCACGGCGACCTTTATAAACAAAGTTAATTTTATTATTCAAGCATCAATACAAAATAATTGCACAAAACTAAATATTTGTTGTTGCTTCATTTTATTTCGGTTACTATCTATAAAGATAGTATTTTCTCTTATTTTATTATAATTCATTTGTTATTGTAAAATCAAACTGCAACATGGGTACAAAAATGCAACAGACATTGATGTCTTTTTTTCATTTAATATTTTAAAACACATCAAGCTAGTGCAGAATAGATTATTATTTTTGGATTTAAAATGTTGATGTTGGTTATTATCCACAATTCTTAATCTATTAATTTGCCACGAACACCTGCCAACGTTTTTGTTTGGGTTACTTGCTATGTTCCTATAATATAAATGCAATAATAATCTAAATGTTCCCAAAGCATAAAACAAACAATATAGTTTAAGACACATCGATACACTAGAAGTTATGGCCTCCACCTTGTCCAAAATGTTCTCATGTTTGAACAATTTAGTGGGCAACATTGCTTATTATCGCCAGTTTTAATTATATATTACAATTATAACCAGGGCCCAGGTCAGTGACGTAACAAGGTTGTGATTGGCCCCGCTGCAAATATTGTTTTGGGCCCCCCCCCCCATCGCCCCAAACATAAGTGCACGCTGATGCGCTCACACGCACGGATATACACAACCAAGCGCCACATGTATAGGCTATCAACAACAGCCTGCCCTGGTCTCAAACCACCACAGCCTGACAACGGCACAGCGAACTAAGAAGAGGCTTAAACCTCTTTCCTTGATGTTTGTCTCTGGGGAATGGGCCGGTAGGCCTACATAGACCGGTTGCTATAATATAGCTTTTGATCTTGTCGTCGGGGGTCTCAATAGCGTCATAGAGTCCCCTATCGGTTGGGGCCCTTGGGGGAACTGGTTTGCTGTACATTATAAATGCAAGCTATTACATTTTGTATAATGCTGCCGAACTTGCTGCTGCTAGCTACAGTACAGTACAGGTTGATTAAACGGTTCGCTCATCACGCAAGGTATCACATGAGATGAAAGGGTGCAAGGTCATTGGACAGACAAATTACAAATTAATTTAGGCTGCTTGGTTACTTTGAAGACTGGGTGAACCGGTCAATGCCATTGGGGCCCCAAAAAAAAAATGTAATTTTTTTTTTTTTTGCATGGGCCCCTGGCCGGCTCTGGGCCACGGTGCGTTGCACCGGCTGCACCGTCAATAGTTACGCCACTGGCCCAGGTGGTTTATAGTCAACCATTTTAAAGGGGACCTATCATGCAAAATGCACTTTTGTACGTCTTTTATACATGAATATGTGTCCCCGGTGTTCCAGGGAACTCACCAAGTGTCAGAAAACACAACCCTCTCTATTTTCCTCCATACCCAAATCTCTAAAAAAGGGACTGCAACGGATCTGATAAAAACTGATCCAGATTTGAACACTGTCCTGACGTCAGGACAGTGGCACTAGGGCTATTGGGCCAACTCCACCAATCAGGAGGAGACAGCCACGGCCATTGCCGTTCGAAAGCGCTGGAGACGCTGTAGTACATATGCCAGGCCAGTAGATGGTGCTGTTCTGCCCTTACACAAACAGAGCTAAAAAATGTCAAATTGAGCAAAATGAGGCATGGCTAAAATGCATGATCAGTTTGGTATTTTGAAAAAAAAAAAGTATAAATATGCCTTATATAGGTATGGTCCTACACTATATTATTCAAATATAGCATGATAGGTCCATTTTAAGATATCAATGTAAGTGCAGGAGAAACAGCCAATTTGAAAGAACAGGTGACCAAATGATGAGAGCATGTTAAGAATATCTACCAATGCACCGACAAGAACAACGTTGTTGAGTGAAGGAGGTGGGGAGGGGGGGGGGGGGGGTGCTTCAGACAGAAAACAAATCCAAACAGATGTGAGCGAGTGTGGGAGCGCTGTGTGTGTGAGAGTGTGTCTGTGTTTGAGTGCGTTAAAGAAAACATCACAAGGGATCAGGCAGGCCGGGAGTGTGTGTGTGAGTGAGCGTGAGAGAGAGAGAGAGAGAGAGGGAGTGGCTGAAAGCATGTGGGAGTGATTCTGTCGAAATAAATGTGTGTTTTTTGTGTGCTTGCCTCTGATTATGCAAATGATACAGTTTTAATGTTAAAGTGTTCATGTAATCAATGGTGTGCATTCACCACATACTATTGTTGTATTCATGCAAGTGTGTGTTTGTGTGTTTTGTGTACTGTCTGAAAAGCATGTGGTAGACCAGGCAGGAGGAATGCTCATTTACGGTGTGTGTGTGTGTGTGTGTGTGTGTGTGTGTGTGTGTGTGTGTGTGTGTGTGTGTTTGTGTGGGTGTGTTTGTGTGTGTGTGCGTGTGTGCGTGCGTGCGTGCCTGTCTGTCTGTCTGTCTGTCTGTGTGTGCATGCTGTGGCTGAAGGTGTCGTGTTGTTGGTCTTGTTAATAATTTATCAATCCACTCCACCTCCCCACACATGCACATGGTTTCAATTGTTACAGAAGACAATTGTGTGCGCGCCTGCGAGTGTGTATAACGATTTTATTTTCAGATGTATTTGGTCACAGAGGCGACGTTACTGTAGCACCCAACAATGACAAGAGCCAAGATGTCTGCTTGATTGTTTTTTAAAAGACCCACCCAAGAGACTGCTGCACAGCCCTATTGGCTCCCAATTGTGTGTGTGTGTGTGTGTGTGTGTGTGTGTGTGTGTGTGTGTGTGTGTGTGTGTGTGTGTGTGTGTGTGTGTGTGTGTGTGTGTGTGTGTGTGTGTGTGTGTGTGTGTGTGTCACTATCCCCTGGGTCACCCAGCCCTTCATTCAGGTCAGTGTTATCCTGCATGGCACTGCTTCCTGTGGAGTCGATTATTGAACAGAACAATAAGACAAATGAACAGCCAACAACAGGCAGACACAGAGCTGACACACACACACACACACACACACACACACACACACACACACACACACACACACACACACACACACACACCTATTCCTGACTAGTTTTAAAAGAAAGCACAGACTGTCCGAAAAAAAGTCTTCATGGACATAAACTTTTTCTCACGCAAATTCAGACATTTTTGTTGATAAGCTGTTCTGAAAAACACTTTATGTGTTTAAGTCAGCCAGACAATCACAATGACAGGAGGGTTTTCAGTAGTTAAATGTCGGATGAAATCAAAAGCCACATGTAATGATGTTTGTTTTTTTCCCTGGTCGAGACAGAGAAAACAGAAAACATAACAAGGTTTATACTGAACACTGAGTCACTCGTTCATAAGTCAACTTGTTTCTCTTCTGAAGGCCCGCTGGCACATTTCCCAGTGTCTCCTCCATGCCAGCTGTCCTAACCCACAATCACACACACACACACACACACATACAGAAGTAAACATAAGCACTCCTACATTTTTGCATATGCAGACGTGCACTGATAGCAACCAAGATGACGTAAGCAGACGCACGTACACATGCAACTCAACATGCTCAGACACACACACACCCACACACCCACACCCACACCCCACACCCACCCCACACACACACACACCCACACCCACCCACACGCACGCACGCACGCACGCACGCACACACACACACACGTACAGATGCATGTTGAGGAGCTCCTGTTTTCCCACCAGTCCGAGCTGGTGGGAAAATCCTTGCTGGTCAGTAATTGATTCCGCCCTGCCAGCTCCATTAGCTTGCAGCACAGTCTCTCTCTCTCTCTCTCTCTCTCTCTCTCTCTCTCTCTCTCTCTCTCTCTCCTCTCTCTCTCTCTCTCTCTCTCTCTCTCTCTCTCTCTCTCTATCTCTCTCTTTCACACACACACACACACACACACACACACACACACACACACACACACACACACACACACACACACACACACGCACACGCACACATGGCTATAAAGCTGCCCAGTCGTGTTTCCCTTCTATTTGTCGTCGCCTCTCCCTTTTTTGTACTTCTTTTGTTTATCTTTATTTTTTAAGAGAATGTGAACTTCCATCCAAGCAGAAACAATTCCTCCTCTAAACAGAAAAAGTTAAATGTCAAGTCATTTTTTTTTTATACATCTTAAATTCACAAATTCTAATTAGTTTCAAATGGATTGATAACCCAAACAACATGTGACGCTGTCTGTCTTCTGACATTGATGGTAATTAGGAAGAATACACAAAAAAATAGTTAGAAAAAATACATGTAAGTTGAAAGTGTAAACTAATAATTTAAATGAAATGTTCACAAAATACAAACATAACAAACATAATCTTATACTGCTGTTTGCCAAAGATGTCAAAGAAAGTCATGTTTAAAAAGAACCCATAAACACATTATGAAGAGATATCTTTGGGGCATTGTTAAGGCATAAACAATAATTGTATTATATCGTAAGGCATTAGTTAAGATTAATCAATTATTAAGATTATTCACGACTTTCTTGACCATCCATGCATCAAACATGTTTAAAAAATTATAATAATCTTGCCCTTATTCCTCTCTCTCACACTGTTTTTCTGTTCTCCCCCTAATCCCGACTTCCCCCCTTATATTCAGAGTGACAGTGTGTGTGTTGGTTTTCTGCCATTCAACCACCTGCTACAGCCCTTAAGTCCCACTCACTCACACACACTTGCACGCACGCACGCACGCACGCATGCACGCACACACACACACACACACACACACACACACACACACACACACACACACACACACACACACACACACACAGACACACGCTAACTTGCATAAAACACAGAAGACATATCACACATACATTGTTATACTACGAGGAAATGTGTTTCCACAGCCTGTACACACATAAGAACATTAATCATCAACATCAAGTACTGGAAGTGTACACCTACTTTCCTATCGGCGTACAAACATACACACACTCTCACACAAACAAAGTGGCAGACACAAAAACAACCACACACACAATTGCCACTTTTTCTTATCGTCGCCGTTTCAACCCCTCCCTTTTTTTATCACACAGCCCGAGGCTGGGCAGCATCCAGTCTGGCTTCCATTCAGCACTTCCTATCCCCCGATGAACAGCCATTTACCATCCCGTCACCGTTATCAATTACCATCATCACCATTATTACCACGACTCCTCCACTTCAAAGACCTCATCAAAGCTGATTTATCAGGGAGAACTTTCACATGCGATACAGATTTTATTTTTGATGTTTTCACGTACAGTAGAACAACAGCGATAACTGTTTTAACTTTGGCATTCATTTCATTCCAAAATGTGCTATCTGCTGTTTGAAACATGTGACGCCCCTCTTCTTAGAAAGAGATTACTTGAGAAGAAAGAGACCTAAAAATGAAACTCCTTCAAGATTGGATTTAACAAGTTAATTCTATTTAAGCACTTTTCAGCACTGACGAAAGTGTCCGCCACCAATATCACACAAATAAAAAAGCCGCAGAATTTACATGTTAGTTGGTAATAAGCTATTGTGTTTGTGATGTGTTCAAGTGCAACATGATCAAACATGAGCCAACACAAGAGTTAGCTCTGTCAAAACTAGTTTTTTAATGTTTGTTTGGTGTGTCAGGGCCTTTGTCAGGAAAGGTATTGTCCCCAAGTGCATGTGTGTCCTTGTGGGTATGCAAAAAAAATGAAATCTCTATGGGAACCCACATGCAATATTGATATAAAGGTGCTGCTAATAGCCAAAAACTCCACTCTGTACTTGTAAAGGTTCAAGGTTCAAGGCTTTTATTTGTCATACGTACATAGCTACAGTTTAGTTATGTCGATGAAAATCTTAGGTCACAGGCTCCACCAACAGTGCAACAGTGCATATATCAAAGTTACATCATACCATCGCATTACAACTGAGTTTACACACACTGTGTATATTTGATAATAACATTCTTCTTATCCTTGGTCATTTCTAAATCATAAATGAACTTTTTGTCCTGTCCTTTAATGCACAATTCAGCTTACTATAAAGCAAGTGTTACAACCACATTTACGGCACTGTTTTTGAACAATATTTTTATTAAAGCACCATGGCATTAGGAAATAATATGTGTGTGTGCGTGTGTGTGTCTTTCTTTGGTCTGGGCACTGCGGGTGGGGTAATGTGGTCACTCCTCTGCATGTGATCGTTTGAACATTTATTAGTTTTGACATGTGAACATACACAGTGAAAGGTGTAGAGCGCTGTCTGTGTGTGTGTGTGTGTGTGTCTGTGTGTGTGTGGGTGCGCTTGCTTGTGTCTGACAGGGTGTGTGTGATGTTTAGGGAGGGTGGGTAATTGTGTCAATTATACTGCTGTCATGGCTAGGTTGCACACACACACACACACACACACACACACACACACACACACACACACACACACACACACACACACACACACACACACACACACGTACACACACACGCACGCACATGGGCCTGTCTGTGCTCTCCATTTGTTAGCTGTGAAATATTAATCACAGTCAGCTGCCAACCTGACAAGGAAAGGATGTAGAGCACGAAACCCTTTACGCCACACACACACGCACACACACACACACACACACACACACACACACACACACACACACACACACACACACACACACACACACACACACACACACACACACACACACACACACACACACACACACACACACACACACACACACACACACCTGACATGTACACGTTCACATGCATATCAGTAACACACACACACTATTCCTTATCAGTCTCTGCTCCTCTCGCCTAGGCATCTGTGAGTCTCGGGGTCGCAGCTGTCTGAGGGATTATAACAATCGGAGGATGATCCTTAAGGGCAGTGTGTTCATTGACCCATCATAACCAGCCTGATGAGAGTGAAGACAAACTCTGTGATTGACAGCTCGCTACCACTGCGTTGTCCCGTTTGAGTTTTGTCAGTGTTTCCATCTTTGACTGTCTCACAGTGTGTTTTTAGTTCATGAAAAATACTTTTAACATTTGTGTCGCCTTTAAATGTATTTTCTGTTGAAATTTGCTCCACCTTTTTTCGTCATTCACAAACCAATGTGAGGCGTCATGCTGAATATGACCACTTCTTTTAAATTGTCCATCCATGTTGATGCCATTATGAGATTTTATTTGTTTAACATTTTAATTTCTTATTAAAATAACAGAGTTAACAGTATAATAATCCGTTTTCTGGTGTTTGCTGGTGTTTTGATTTCTAAGCCTGACACTTCTGAAAGCTGGCAGTAAATAGTGCTGACATGAAGTGAAGCTTGTGGCTGAGTGGATGGTTGGAAAAACCCATTTGTCACTCCAAAAACCTAGGCTAGGCTTTGGAAAACGGTTTGCAGTAATGCTCACAATTTGTAGTTAATGGACTAAAACATAAAACACACAATTACGGTCCCTTGAAGTGGTTTGGAGCTACCCAAGGTGACCGGCTCTGCTCCACCTAAAAAACAAATACTCGGGCCTGTGGCACATATTGTACCTCCACATGCTCTCTTTCTCAGCGTGTGACATGGGAACGACCCGGGCTGTTTTAAATCACGGGCCTAACCACTGGCTGCTCGGCCGAGGGGGTTCCTGGATACTTAGCATTCCTGCAGTGACTGAGCACTGTGAGAACCAAGAGACACGGGCAGGAATATTTTTAGGTTTGAGAATGCTGGAAGAACTGATGTGGTGTGTGTGTGTAGACGCATACAAATGTGATATTGCAATGCTGTCTTTACTGCATACTCCCGGATTATGGCCATCATTTTAAAACACATGGTACTGTAAAACACAAAACTACGTGGTTAGGTTTAATAACACATCATGGTTTGGCTTAAATGTAATATGTTTGTTCTGAGTGAGTGTGTACAGTATGTGTTTTTATTTGTGTGGTACTGTGGGTTTGTGTGTACTTTTTATATTAAGTATTTAGTTAAATGTTTGTATGTGCATGGAAAAGTGTGCTTGTTTATCCACACTGTTGCTAAATCTGTACATTTTCAATCATAACAGTGGTAGATAACTAGATTGCCATTTCTAACTGGTGATACCTACTTTGCTAAGAGGCGATTTTCATCAGCATTAGCTAGCTAGCTAATTGAACTAACTTTTTTAATGTTTCTAGCCTTGTTTAAAAAAGCAAAGGTCTGGTAAAATGATGATAGGTATGTTACATGACATGCCGGATGGTTGGTTTACCCAGAAGTGTCTGAGAAGCCGTCAATGTAAACTGTTTTACTTTATTTTTGCAGGGTGAAGACAGATTGGAGAAAAGGGGGAGATAGAGAGCCTTGAAATAATTAGAGAGTTGTTGTTGCAGTTTCTACTAACATTACAAGAGGTTAGGATGATGCTTAACCCATGTCCTTTCACTTTTGCTTTTGTGTTTTTGTCTTTTGGAAAGGAAAACAGCCCCACACTCTTTTGATGCCCTCCTTGCTTACGCTTACAGGCCTGGTTACCGTTGCTCTTCGGAGGAGGGGTTTAGAGGAAGATCAATTAGACTAATGAGTGGAGTCTTTTTCCCTTTTTGTCTCTTTGTCTTTTTCAACACTAACTCATTTATACAGCAAAAGTCAGTACAATGATATTATGAAGCGTGTTTGTTCGTGTGTTTGTTAGCATCCTGTGTTTGTGACCACTTTGCCCATTTACGTGCATTTACGCATTCCTCGCTGAACCTTGTGGGTGTCTTCTCATTGATGTCTAATCATCAATTAACCATTAGTGAGGGGGGTAACTGGCCCACTGGGGTCCTGACAGCTGAGTGCGCCCACTTTCCCATGCTGTCAAGGGTTAAAGGTCACCCTGCAGCTACTGCCGCAGTTGTTACGACCCCTCGCACACAAGGCCTCTCCTGTGTGGCTGCTTGCATTGCTGCTTGCATGCGGCTGAAACAGGAGAGGCAACGAGGGGCCATGTGTGTGTTTGGCAGAGTGTGTGTGTGAATGTGACACAACAATGAGTAGCTCCAACCCTTGCAAAGATGTGAACCTGTGTGTGTGTGTGTGCAAGGCAACTGGTAGCCTCAGTAACCATGAGCATGGCCTTGTGCGGGTCCATGAGGCCCCCTGTTTGTTTAAATTCAATGACATACTGTGTGTGTGTGTGTGTGTGTGTGTGCGTGTGGGTGTGTGTGTGTGTCAGTGTGTGTGTGTGTGTGTGCGTGTGCGTGTGCGTGTGTGTGTGTGTGTGTGTGTGTGTGTGTGTGTGTGTGTGCGTGTGTGCGTGTGTGTGCGTGTGTGTGTATATGTGTGTGTGTGTGTGTGCGTGTGTGTGTGTGTACCCTCTCCACCTTCCCTGCAGCTCTTTGAACTGTTGGCATTCTGTATTTGAAGCTTCCTGCTTTTCTTTCCAGATGAAAATACTCCGACCTTCATTTGTTTTTCTTACCAACCTTGTTTAGGTGGCCACATCTCCACTCCTCGGGCGAAAAACTATTTCAAACCCCCAAGTTCAAACACACACGTCAAACTCAGGCTTGACACGGCACACTCTTTTCACTTCTCCTTCCGATCCGTTGTGGAGGATTTTGAAACAAAGTTGGTTGGATAATCAGCGCAGGTGCAGGTGATGTTTTGTTATTGGCATTGTGTTTCCTGCCAGGTGGACGGCAGGGTGTTGGTGCTGTATGAAATGAGTTATAAGCTCTTCTGTGTACTTTGTTAAGCTATTTTGGCACACGGTAGAGCAATATGTGTGAAGCTTTTGATGTTAGTACTCCACCCAAAGGGCAAACCCTCGCCTCAACTCCACTTAGATTGCATGTAGGATCTTGAATCAGTTTGATTCAGTTTGAATTAGTTATTTTAGAGGTGCCAATTTATTGAAACTCAAGTGAGGACTGGATGTATGACTGCAGGCTTTTTTCACCCTTTTGATAAAACATTAAATAAAAACACAAGCCACACCGCGCGTCAAACCTGGCAGGTTCAAAACGGGTTTATTGGCGTGTGTGGAGGCAGCTTCAGGAAGGCGTCCAGGTCTCAATGTTTCAGTGCTAAACTGTGGGGTAATCCCTCAGTGTTCAGCTCTGATCCAGCTGGATTTACTGAGCAGCAGCGCAGGTGCTGGCTGATAAGACCTGGGATTCACACAGATAATGAGAAAGCAGGAGCGGTGGGAGCCAAGGAACGGGCTGATCTTGGTGACCTGTATAAATTGATTTATAATCATAGGCACACTCGGAGAGTTAAGATCAAGGCCATTATTGTGAAACTGCTAAAAATATATCACATGTTTAATTTAAGTTGAAGAAAAAAGCAATTAAACAAGAAATCAAATAAACAGGTGAGCAAACACACACTGAGATATGTTTTGGACATTTTGTACAAATGGTACTTGGTTATAATCAATAAATTCGTTGTTAAAGCATTACAAAAAAAGTATAGTTTGGTAGAAGAAGCTAGAATTTGAGAATTCTCTGATTGGCTGTTCCTGCTCAAAGATTAAATGTAATTTAACATGTGATCCTTTGAGGGTTTCTCTTCTCTATCTTTCTCCATTTCTCATTCAACTAAATCTTTTTCAAAATAATATGCCTTGTCAGAAATCTCCAGAGTTCTTAACAACATATAGCAGTTAAAAGGGTTAAACATAACATTACATAAAAACAACTACATAAGTCACACAAGCTTTGAGTCCCCGGTATGACTACAGCACACCCAAGAAACTTAAATATGTGATCTTGACTTTTTTTATAACATTAAAGGATGTGATAATCTTTACATCTCTACTAAGTCTGGCAAGGTAACAAAAGGAGATTATTGAAAAAACAGGGTAAATGCTGATTAAGACGTAAAATTCTTACTTGCTGAAAATATATTATTCTTTATAATTTACAATATGAATGTAAACCAGGAAACTGTGGAAGACAGGAGAGGATAGAGAAGGAGGAAAAGGAAAAGGAAAGGTGATAATGGCCCCTAAACAAAAGAGCAATCTGAGAGGACAGGACAGAAACTGCAGGGCATCTTTCCCATCCCTTTGAGAAAGTGTATTGTAGACAGTAATCCCATGTTATGACAGTGACATAGTCCATCTCTCCCTCCTTCCCACAGGTTGGAGGGATGAGTCAGACAGCGGGGAAAACAAAGCAGCAGGCAGGAACCTGCAAGGATTACACTCTCATCATGTGGAAAGCAGACACCGCCACCGGAGCTACTGCAGCCTCCCAGTGACAAGATCCACTGTACTACTGTCTACTGACTGTGTGTGTGTGTGTGTGTGTGTGTGTGTGTGTGTGTGTGTGTGTGTGTGTGTGTGTGTGTGTGTGTGTGTGTGTGTGTGTGTGTGTGTGTGTGTGTGTGTGTGTGTGTGTGTGTGTGTGTGTGTGTGTGTGTGTGTGTGTGTGCGACAGAGAGAGAGAGAGAGAGAGCCGGAGAGAATGTAGGCATACCGCCAGTTGTTTGTCTATTTTTCCAATAAGTAAACCCTAAAATAAAATGTACCAAGCCTTTAAAACACATTGACATCATTCGTTGTCGTCTCTAGTCCATATTTTTTTTTAACACAGCATTGTGCTACATTGTTGCACTGGGTGAACATTTTCCTCATTGCAATGAACATGTGTTGAGTCAATCCAACAGAAACCATTAGGCTGAATGTAGCCTACTCACTACAGCAGGGAACGTTATTATTCTGCCGCAAGAAAATAGTCCCCAAAGAATTGTGTCCTTTGCTCCTTTTTAAGTAACCTTGACTAATAACTGCAGTTCCAAGTTAGGTCTTGCTTTTATAACTGAACATATTTGTATGTCTTCATCAATAGGAATAATGCCACTGTTTAAGGAATTTAGGAATAAAGAAAGGTATAGAACAATGGCTGCCTTATTATTTAAACATCTGCATGCATTCATTTTACAGGTTTTTTACTAAAAATAGTTGATGCCTTTTCTCTCTTACAGTAAATTCTGATGTACATGTGCCTCGTAACTGGAAACTGTTCAAAACCAACACCAGGAACACAACCAAAACATTCCATTTTCTTTAACCTCCCTGTGAGAAAGTAAAGCTCCGCACATACTCTCTCAGGTTTCCTGCTTTCTTAAACGCTGAAATAAACGGGGTCCTAAAAATAGCTAAATCAACGATGAGACGGCAGCTCTGCAGGGTTTGCAGACCCACATGGCTTTAAAGGAGCGGGGCTTTCCAGGGTGGTTTGCAAAACACACACACACACACACACACACACACACACACACACACACACACACACACACACACACACACACACACACACACACACACACACACACACACACACACACACACACACACACACACACACACACACACACACACACGCATTCTCCACGGTGTCTTAGGGTCACGCTTGTCTTATGTAAAACACAGCTACCCACAGAGAGCTTCAGGGCCCGGGGCCAACCTGCTCTGATGTTCACATGTGCTGAAGTACAGCATTGTGTGTGTGTTTTCAGAAGTTTTTTGTAATAGCTTGCGACTGTATGCATTTTGAGTGATCGTGTGTGTGTGTGTGTGTGTGTGTGCGTGTGCGTGTGCGTGTGCGTGCGCGTGTGCATGTGCATGTGCGTGTGTGTGTGTGTGTCTTGTTTTGGTGTAATGTGCTTGGCAGAGCTGTGGCGACAGTAATTAGACTGTGATGGTTGATGGAGGTTCCCACATCACCTCAGTTTCCTAATATCTTCCTGGAGTCCTCAGCACTTTGGTGTGTGTGTGTGTGTGTGTGTGTGTGTGTGTGTGTGTGTGTGTGTGTGTGTGTGTGTGTGTGTGTGTGTGTGTGTGTGTGTGTGTGTGTGTGTGTGTGTGTGTGTGTGTGTGTGTGTGTGTGTGTGTGTGTGTGTGTGTGTGTGTGAGCGAGAGAGTGTGTTTGAGTGTGTGTCCCTGTCCCCTGTCCTCCTGTCTCCTCCTCTCAGCCAGTGAGTCTGGGACCCGAAGGAAAAGGCCAATTATAAAAAAAACCTCTCTCCATCTTTGTTTTGCGGGCATAAACCACTTCTTTGCTTTTTTGTTTTCATTCTTTCCCCTTCTTTGGCTTTCTGACATTCCTCATCCATTCCCACCATCCCTAAAAACCCCCCACTCCACCCCGTTACTCACGCTCACACACACACATGCAAGCTTCACTCTTTTGGCTCAAACCAACTTTTGCTAACTTCACAAGCGACAGTCCCTGAAGTCTTAAAATAGCGGCCATGTTTCCTGGTCCTTCATCAGCCCCATATCTTATCATATTTGAAAGTAAAGATGGGTGGGGCTGTTTGTTAGACTGTCTGTTGCCATGGTAACAGCTTTAACCGAGGGATAATTTGACGATGTTGTTTCTCTAAAACATTTAAGTTACTACCATTATCTAAATAAATGTGTTTAGGCTCATTGTGCAGTAATAAGAACAGGGATTCTTATTAAATAGCAGTGTTAAGATAATAAGAGGTTACCTTTAAGGTCATCAATAAAATGTCGTTTTAATTAATTATTAATGATTGCCTGTACTGATCTGCACCTTCCTTTACCTACTTTACCAGCTGACAAACTTGTAGAATAAAAATGTTCTCTCTAGATTCATTTTCTTTCATGGGTGAAGTTAATCTCTCCAAGTTCGTCATTGGTGTACAGGAATGTCTTTGTCGATGTTACAAATGTCCTTTGATCCTCTCAGTTTGCAAGTTTTCTAGCTCGGAAAAACGTTTATCCCAATTTAACTAAGTCTTTAAATGAATGAATGTTGTACAAGCCTGACAACAAAATGCCAGAGGGTGGATTAAACGGCTCAGAAGGAAAAAGGAGCAATTGTGACTCAGCGCCGTCATCTTCTCAGCTGGTTGTTGAGAAAAAAGTTCCCTTACACCGGTTTCACACAACCTCACTGTACGTGTTTTAATTGAACACAAACCGCCTATAGTGTGTCTGTGACACACACACACACACACACACACACACACACACACACACACACACACACACACACACACACACACACACACACACACACACACACACACACACACACACACACACGATGTGTCTTATGTGGGAATACACTTTCTCTTCCTCTCTACCACACTCAATCTCCTTGTATCTCTGTCTCTCTCTCTCTCTCACACACACACACTCACACACACTCACTCACACACACACACACTCACACACTCACACACTCACACACTCACACAGAGCTCGGATCGCTGCTCAGTGTCCAGCTCTGGGCGGTGTTCCCATCCCCATGGCCTTTCCCAGCACAGACAATGCTTTGTGTCCCACAAAGGAAGCTCTCATCCAGGCTCTGGGACTCTGGGGCCCTGTTTGGCCCTCAGCAGCCCCCCAGACCCCAGAAACGGCCCCTGAGCCGCCCCACCACAACCTGCTGAGGTGCCAAGAGGAACATCTGTGTGACTCGGGAGAAGAGACCTTACTGAAGTTCTCACACTGAATGTTGCTTATAGTCCTGTGTGTGTGTGTGTGTGTGTGTGTGTGTGTGTGTGTGTGTGTGTGTGTGTGTGTGTGTGTGTGTGTGTGTGTGTGTGTGTGTGTGTGTGTGTGTGTGTGTGTGTGTGTGTGTGTGTGTGTGTGTGTGTGTGTGTCAGTGTTCATGTGAGCACAGGCTCCAGGGTCCTGGGAGTCTCCCAGTCCAGATAATAAATGTTGGAAGAGGAGAGGAAAGGCACAGTGTGTTGCCAGACTTTCCCAGTCAATGAACCACGTGTCCCAGCAGCCAGGCCGCCAACCATGGTCTCTGAAACGAGGTCACAACAACAAGAAATAATGGAGAGATGAAGGGAAGAGAAATACTTGGAAAAACTGTTGAGGATGTCGGATGATTGTCTTGAAAATAAAAATGATCATTGACAATCACATTGCACAGACTTCATACTTGTGAAACTGTTCTCCAATAATCCTTTTCCAATAATGACATATTTTCTTTATGATCAGATCTTGGTCATTTCCTTCCTGTTTTCTACTCGGCTCTTTCTTTTTCTTATGATGTGGAATGACTTTTTGATGCTCTGATATATTTCATTTAAGATGCACCTCTTATGCGTTTTCAATTAGCACATTTTCATTATGCATTATGGATATTTCAATATATGCTTTTTCTTTGAAACAAAGCTATAGAGAACATAAGTACATTTGTATATTCAATCACAACCATGTATTTATTTATTAGCTCTTTATATTAGGGCTTTACCTGCCAAATATTGGCTAATGTGTACTCTGATATTAGATAAGTTAATTATGCACAATACCCTCTTAACCCTTTAACATTTACCTTTGATAGCTAATCTTCCACCTAAACTCAAACCAACCTGCGATGGTTCTTATAATAAACGATGACATACATGTAAAAACATGTTTAAATAGATAATTATACAAAAAGAATCTAACAAACTGAGGGAAATAACCACATCAGATACCAGTTTCCCAGGTAAGTCTCACATATAAGATTATAATGATCTCCTAATGCCTGTGAAACAATGCCTCAGTGAGTAAGAAAGGTTACTAAGGAAAATACTCTTGTAATGATGTCGGTCCTTTGTTTAGTGAATGTATTGGTAACATTAATCTAGAACAGACAGTCAGGAGCCCTGCAGCTGGATCCCCCAACATGGTCCACACCCTCTCTCACACACACACACACACACACACACACACACACACACACACACACACACACACACACACACACACACACACACACACACACACACACACACACACCACACACACACCACACACACACACACACACACACACACACACACACACACACACATGTTATCAAGCACAGAAAGTGACATCATGCACTTGTGGCCAAAATACAGGAAGCATGACGACAGCTTCAGAAGGACATGAGGGACACATCAGACCTGTATGAGCATCCAGCTGCTGCCACACCCATGACACACACACACACACACACACACACACACACACACACACACACACACACACACACACACACACACACACACACACCAGTTATGGTAAATCTGTGACTAAGTTGAATTTCCACTTTATTCAAATAATAGTCTAATAACAATATCACAGTACAATTACATTGTATAAATGGTCAAAATAGTCGTTTATTACCGGACGCAGTATGAGTACAATGCTGTTAGTTTACATCCTGCAATGTTGTGAGTCTGAGCAGCAAGCTATTATTTTGAGATTCGGTTAATTTATCAATCGAGATTTCAAATAAACAAGGTTCTCGATCAAATCTCAAGCAACAAATCCCATCTGGGGCCCTTGGAGTCAGCATGTTCTCCCCATGTGACTATACATGTCCTGTAGGGTTTCTGCCTCTGCGACCCAAGAAATACATGCATACTGTAATATCACACCAGAACGCTTTGGTTAGGGTTAAGGAAGGATTGAAGCTTAAGTTTAAATGTTTTGAAATGCGTCTCGTCTCTTAACACTTTTCTGACTACTTAACTTAGACCATGATCTTTTCCTAAGCTTATAATAACATTTAAAAGAAGTTGAACAATGGCGAAGTTCTTACCAGCTGCTATATCACATTACAAGATCCTGTATTTTGGCAGGATACATATAATTTCTCATTTTCTTAATATAAAACGTAAAATTTAGTCAGCATTGTTTTGTCAATGTAATCTGTTGCATGACGGTTGTAATTAAACACAATGTTTTGGAGACAGGGTTGCTGATGTACAACACCAACAGATGATCATGGTTTCTTGTTGTTATGTTTATGACTCCCTGCGGTCCATGTTCACTCAATGTTGCCACCAGATCACACACACACACACACACACACACACACACACACACACACACACACACACACACACACACACACACACACACACGCCTCTGTTGTTTGACTTAATCACACACATGCAGTCGTTATGTTTTAGCCTGAGTGTCTCTCTCTTTGTTTCTCTCTTCTAACCTTTAATTTAGCTCTCTGTGTTTCTCGCTCTCTGGTTTTCCTTCTGTCTCAGTGTCTTTGTCTCTCCTCTCTGTCTCGCTCCCACACTCTCGACGCACACAACAAACACACCACCAGCCTCTTAACTTCTGCCCAGCTCGTAATGCCGTGCCTCATAAGAAGTATGCATCAATAACCACAACAGTACTCACTCACACACACCACCGCACTCACGCAAACATACACAGGGAGCAACCCGCTGTCGCCTAAACAATATGCTCCCAAATATTCATGAGAATCGCTAAAACGCTACAAAGCAAGTATGTGCGGTGAACACCAGGCATTAAATCTGGGGTCTGGACTCATGGAAGGGATGTCACAACTTTGATTTTCATGGAGCCTCATCCTATCAAGTGACTTTAATTATTTCTCTCCGTCTTGCTTTGTTTTTTACAGTAGTCTCTCATTAAAACCCACTGAATGCATCCAATATCTCTCCACTGAACCTCATCACCATGCAAGTCTGAGGCTACAGTTTATATGAATGCAGATTTCCAGATTCTTTCACATTCAGCGACAGCTCAGTGCCCTGGCTGCCAACAAAGCCTTTCCTGTGCCTGTGAAACTCCAGCCTCTGTCTATTTCCATCTGTAGGGATAACAAACACGGCGTAAAGTGCCCGATACAAACATAAACATGGGGAATAATCCTGAGTCCGCTGCGTGTTTTCACATGGCACGTCCGAAATACCATGAGGCCCTCAACAAATAACTAAAATAGCACCGTTTTTGTAATCAAAACATCTCCAGAAGAGAAACCTACACTCTTTAAAGGGATGTGACCATTTACAGAACAAATCTGTTTTTCTTGTTAGGACAACACTCACTGATGTTGCCATTTCACACGTCTTTACATCTGTTACGAAATGAAATGTGTTAAATGGAAACATGCTTCTTAAAAGTATTACTACCCATGAGGTTCGGTTTCACCAAAAGTGGCGGCTCATTTCTTCCTGTTGAGACTGTGGTCCTGTTTCCTGTTAGCTATGAACAATTTCCTGGTGACAGAGTGGGCGAGAGGCCGCTGACATTTATTTATTATTAAGTGTTATTGAATCTTATGGTATTGCTGAGAAAGGTATTACAAGTCCAAACAGAGAACACTCAAACAGACAGTTCCTCATAACTAAACGACATATACCCAGTTTGTCACTGAGTATTTTTTAAATCGATATTATATATGCAAAAGGTTTTGATCACTTTAGATAAATGTAACTACTTAATTAGAGAGTACAAAAGCTAATGGATCAGATGAGAGAATGATTGCTTTCCTGGTTAATTGTGCAATGTGTGAATCCTGGCGACATGCTCCAGACAAAAACTATATCAGCAGGGCACAAATACAGATATTCAATCAAACTGCTGAAACCAGATGGTTAAAATAAAACTGGTTTCTTTTAATGTTTATGTGTGGCGTCGGCCTATGGTTTACATTATTGCTTGCTCAGTTTTAACAAGACCATATTAGCAAGAAAACAACCACATCAAAATCACATATCAATGACATTTGTAAGGAATGTTTTTCAGTACTGTTTGTGTTGCCATTAATTGCACTAAATACACGTTTAACCCTAACCCTAACCCTAACAGCTGAAATTGGTTGTTACCTACCATTCAAATAGTTGGAAGATCAGCTTCAAACCTCCTCCCTTTACCTGCCAACAGTTGTCTCCAGTGGAAAGTTGCCTTTTTAAAGTACAACATGGATGATGAGACATGTTTTAAACAAACTTCCAGGTTAGACAGAGTTATCTGAAAGACAAAGGTCAAGCTGACAGTAACATTAATACAAGAAGTATTTTCAGACCAACGAAAAACAAGACAAATATAACAAATAATATCAACAGTGCCCATCAAACTCTCAAAATACATACTCATTAAGGATATGAGTTGCCAACATACGTACATTATACAGATTTCGTAGTGTTTCAAGATATGCCACCAATATGAAATAATGACCCAAACCTGAAAAATAAATCCTAAAAGTAATTAAACAAGATTTGTTTTGCTGTTTTAACACACAATAAGTTCTGGCGTTGTTTCTCAGGTATATCAAAGACCAAATACCAAACTTTTTAAAACTTTATTAAAACTTTATTAAAACTTTATAAAACTTTGTTAAAAAAACAACTTTGCATGCTCATTCAGGAGCAGGTGGAGTACAACGTTGATCAGTTTTGTCAGTGCAAGATAACGTGTGTGTACATGTATGCATAACGTTGTACGTGTCGTTGTTGCTGTGTAAGTGTGTCTGTGTGTTTGTGTGTGTGTTTACGGTCATGTGGAATCCTTTCCAGTCATTTCCCCTCCTTTTCCTTTCTCTCCGTCACAGGCCTGGGAAGCAGTCGTGGGGGGGATCTCTCACAGCCGCTCAGTGTGTGTGAGTGTGTCCTGCAGACAGCTGTGTGGACGGCCGGGAGCAGCCGTTACTGCAGGGACACACACACACACACACTCACAGCCGTCCCATCTCCGCACCCGCTCCCCTCCTCCCCAAATACTCTCCTCAGCTAAGGGAGATGTCAGCTGTGGGTGGGTGGGTGTGTGTGTGTGTGTGTGTGTGTGTGTGTGTGTGTGTGTGTGTGTGTGTGTGTGTGTGTGGTGTGTGTGTGTGTGTGTGTGTGTTGTGTGTGTGTGTGTGTGTGTGTGTGTGTGTGTGTAACAGGGTCAGTAGTAGTGCTGGGTGAGGAGACAGCCTTGGTAGTCCAGTGCTGAGGAGAGTACAGGTTATTATTATATCATTATGTGTGAGTGTGTGTGTGTGGTGGGGGTCTGACCACCAGATGGTAAAGCGCCAAGCGGTGACCTCTTTACTGGTGTGTGTGTGTGTGTGTGTGTGTGTGTGTGTGTGTGTGTGTGTGTGTGTGTGTGTGTGTGTGTGTGTGTGTGTGTGTGTGTGTGTGTGTGTGTGTGTGTGTGTGTGTGTGTGTGTGTGTGTGTGTGTGTGTGTGTGTGTGTGTGTGTGTGTGTGTGTGTGTGTGTGTGTGTGTGTGTAGGCCAAGACAGGGTCACATTTCATGGTTGACTAAGTGTTCATGTACCATTTACCATCTTGAGCATGTCAGCATGTGTGAGTGTGTGTGTGTTTATCTTACATCAGTGTGTGCAGGGGCCGACAAGTCGTGGGGGGAGGGGTCCGATGGTCAATTCAGCACTTGTAGACTGTAAAAAGAAATAGTTGAAGAACATTTTATTTATTTTCAAACCTGGTTAGTTGTTTTACTCTATAGGCACATGCTTTTTGAAAGTGACTTTTTTAATCAACATCTTTTTTGTATCTTATTTATTTATTATCTTGCAATATTTTATCATCTAGCTTATTATTTGAATACAGTCAATTAACATAGAGCTTGTTCCCAGTTTCTTTCTTCGATATAAAAACTGGTTTCAGTGTCAATCATTCACTGCACTTGACTAATATACAGCAATCCATTTATGTTAACCTTAAGTAAATGTGCACAAATCAAATTGTAGTTGTGAAGTTATTCTGAAAGTTTTACACACAATTACCTAAGCAGCTTTACATTTAATCCCTGAAATTATTCAGTTTAAGCTTCTAATTGAAACAGATCTCTCTCAGTATTTTTTGGCTTTAATTAGGAAAATCTCTTGTTGTAGTCATATTGATTTACTGTATGTTATTTCGAATCACAGACAGGAAGCTTGGTGTGGGGGTCTCGGGGTGCGGGGGACAGAGGGAAGAGCGGGACCCGAGTGTTAGTGTTGGTCCGGCCGCAGGGACCCAATGAAAACAGAGCTGTCAGTAGCTCCTGACTGTTAGGCTCTGTGTCAACCCACAGACCAAATAAACAGCAATCAGCCCTGCGCTAACCACCCTGTGACAAAACACACACACACAAACAGCGAAGCCCAAACTTGGTGAGCGAACCCAAACTGAAATCCTAGCCACCACACACAAAGCACAGAAGAGCATGCACAAATACACACGTGCATGCATGCACACAAATGCTTACACACGTCACTCACAAGTCCAAAAGCAAACAAGCCGGGGAAGTCTGTCTAATTAATGTTTTGAGTTGGCCTCTGAGTGATGTAATGACAACACGTTAACCCGGTGAGTGTGTGACTTCCCACAAACCTGGATTTGACTTGGTTGTGATGTCATCTGCAAATTAAACACTCTTTTCATCAATTTTTTTAATATCATAAGCTGGTTTACATGTTGTGAGAATCATTTAATGTAGCAAAACCTTTTTAGGTCAAGACATGTTTTTTAATGACAGAAAGGTTAGGCTGATATGATATCAATGAAACATGTATTTATTCATAAAATAATTGAAATGACAATGCACCCATAAAAATCTACCAATTATTATTGCCTAACTTTGAGAGATGAATGAACAGAGAACATAACCATGGAAAAATAACAATCAATGAATGAAATTGTATTTATTTAGCCGAATATCACAAATGACACATTTGTCTCAGGGGGCTTTACAGACCGACAGATAGGGGTTGTGTGCACACATTTTAATATAATAAATGTCATACTGTATACAGATCAAATGTTAGAAAGGATACTGTGTCTATAAAGAAATACAATCAAACAACAATATTATGCTTTCAGTGATATGAAAAACACTGTAAAAGAACCATAAAAACTACAATTAAAGTTCATGCAAACGTATGATTATATTGTTGAATATGCTGTAATAAGAATAATATTCGAACAATAATGAATCAATTAACTAATATATATTTTATATTTGTAGCTTGTGATAAGACCAGGCAGGGCATAACATGTTCAAATAGCACAACAAGTATAGGACCAGCCATACAAAATGTTATGTTGCATTCTGAAATATGGCCATATAATACATTTCACACAACGCTATTTTAAACACATGTTTCTGTTAACATTCACCAAACAATCCACTGATGATGGATTAACATTTATATTGTTAATCATACTCGTAGGTGGTATACAGCACATTGCATCATAAAAGGAAAACACATGCCTGAATTTTTACTCTTTTCTCCTCCATTGCATTGTTTCTTTATAAAAGCAATGTGCACATAT